>NC_134037.1:22938624-23196742 GCF_965140245.1 Athene noctua | reverse complement strand
CCAAGGTGGAAGAAGCAGCAGGACTGACTGCACCCCCCATTCCCTGCCCCCTGCCCTGCTGGGGAGGAGGAGGTAGAGATATCGGGAGCAAAGCTGAGCCTGGGAAGAAGGGAGGAATGGGGGAAGGTGTTTTCAAGATGTAGTAATGGTTATCACAGCCCTACTCTCTTTGTTGTGTTGTTAGTGTCTGTATTAAATTTATGTCCTTTTTTTCTTCCTCTGATGAGTCTGATTTTTGCCTGCACCTTAAAGGGTGACATCATCCCTCCTTATATCATGTTTCTGGGTCTTTTGCTTCCCTCCTTCTCAGCACTGAAGGGGAAAGGGGGAAGTGGGCAGTTGCATGGTGCTCAGTTGCCCCCTGAGCTCAAACCATGACAAATATTTAGAGGGACAATAATCTGTCTGGATAGCTAATTCCCTCTCTTCCCACACAAAATCAATTCTGCATTAAATGAAGATATTTTAAAATTATTTGCTTTTTAGTGAGAACTTTGAGAAAGTATGCTAAAGATAAGGTCAATGTGTTATTCTCCTGTTCTCTTCAGAGTAGGATAGAACTAATATTCTGAAACTCTGTGAGTTAGAAAGTGTCCCTGGATCCAGCTGCGTGTTTGCTGTGAGGACACGGAATTAGGATGGTCACATTTTGCACAGAGGAATGCATATGGAATTAAGAGGTACCACACTGCCACTGTGGGAAGTTATATCAAGTCTGTGACCAATTCATGATAGCAGCTTTTATTAGCAGACTCACTATGATCTCATCTTCTTCAGCTAAATTACAAAGGATTGAGGAGTTGGAGGAAACTCTAACTGCAGACTGGAATCAGCTTGTCTCAGATCAGTTATGTCTTTCATATTAGTGAATCTTCTGATACCAGCTCTAAAGCCTTTCTTCTCCCTTCAATCCACTCTATATTTTGCCACTTAACCTTTTTATTTGACATTTTTGTTAACATTGGAACAGTTATACCTGTTTTTAAGATTAAAGTGAAAGCAACTGATCTAACAATTTCCATGAATTTCCTTATGTAGCATTTGTAAGATGATATTCAAGGTAATAGTTGAATCTGCTGACTCTCATGGCACTGCCTATTACTGTGTCAATGGCACAAGTCACCACTGTGGTCTTAATCTGATAAAAATGCTCTGTAACAGACAACTACAGTCTAACAGATGATCAAATTTGCCACTAGGGAACAATCAGTGAAATTCACTGGGGGCTTAGCACAGACATCAGACACAGTTTTTACACTCAATTCCCTGTTCTCTCTAATAACTCGTGCAAATGTATGTTGCAGATGTCACTGCAGGTAGAGTCAAGGTTTAGCCTTCTAAAGGAAGCTGAAGATGAACTTGGAAGTGTAGAACTTGGACCTGAAACCAAAGGCTTCATGCAGATCATGGTATCTATTCATTTGGAGAAAACAGCAGATCATAGTAAATTTCTGCAGCAAAAGAACGGTGCATGACTGCACATTTGAGTGTGTGATTTATCACTGCATAGAACTTGATGGCATTTGTGGTATGTGAAAAACCCATGAAACTTTGTATTAGTTTTACCTGGACTAGCCACTGCAGTGCATATATCCTCAAGGTTTCTGACTAAGCTCTTGTTCTGCTAATCACAGTGTATTGCTCAGTTGTTTGTCTGGTGTAAAAGGCATTATACCAAAATGAAGGACACCATCATCGCTCTAACCAAAGCAATGAGTAGTGCATCAAGTTTCAATTCTTCAACTCCTAGTAATGTTAAACTGCTCCCTTGTGAATGTTACACAGCAAACATTCTGGGACTTACAGAAAATTATGGACAAAACCAAATTGCTACTCCATGATGGCATGAAGAATACCAACTTTTTGCCTCAGATATTTTTCATGGTAGAAGCAGTGGAATGAAACACAAAATGAGGAGTTTACTTGTGATCCCAGAGGAGTATTGCCAGGATTTACCTTACATCAGTGACATTGGATTACACCTAACTGCCTCCAAGCAAATCACAGTCTATGCAGTTAACTTCCACATAAATGAAAAGGCAACAGCCTGCTTTACCACAACTACTTGAAATTTCAGTTTGTTACAACAACAACAACAAAGTACGCTGTGCAGGGGGCATCAAAGGCGTTAATGAGTCCTCTCTGTACCCCACTGAATTGTTCAGTAACTGCTATGTAGCTATACGCATTTATTTGATCTCATAAGGAGAGATTAATGTTGATATAGCATCCCTGGTTTCTCAATATATTGGTTTTGTTGTCAGATCTATAGTATGTTAGCAGATTTCGGAATAAAGTAGAAAATTTGTCTGATGTGTACTGAATAGCACAAACATGAGGATGCATATATCCTGATGAGAAATGTAAACAGAAGTAAATTAGGTCAGATAAACAAGTGTGAACATGGGATTCACTGTTACCCTATACCTTTGTAAATTACTAATATCCTTTTTGAGACTATAGCAGAAATAATTAATTCAGTCATATTTATTTTAATACTATTATCAATTAATAATTTTACTATTCTTAACTAATAATATTATTAATACAGGATATAACTAGTCCTGAAAATGAAAAGTGAAAATATTTATCTTCTAAACTATCCGCTCCCCTTTTTGATTATTTTGTGTTTTCTCCACCCATATACTCCTAAAGCCTGCACACAAAAGAAAAAAGGCTATAGAGGTAGTTATTTCCACATCTAACTCACCCCCCAATTTTCTCCCAGGTGTAGCAACAAGGTAGGTAATCTACTAGGATCACAACACTAGATACGTACTAAAAGGAGCAGAGGCATCCGATGATGCTTGTTATTCAAGGACTTGCAAGTCCAGGCAAGAAATAATGTAAAATTTACTGCTGTAATGCATGAATCTTTGTACAATCCAAGCTTTGTTATAGTATTTTAACTTTTATGAATTTATGATGAAACACTTGCCATCAATTCTATGAACAGTTGGTAAAATAAGCCATTTTCAACTGTTGTAGGTGACAAAGTAAAGTTCCACTGCAGCAATAAGGCTAACAAATAGTTGAACAAACTGACATTTTGACATCCAAATTCTCTACAGACTTAGTGCAAAGACGGATCTGGTAATGACACTTCAGATGTAAAATTAAGTTACATTAAAATAAGTCTGTGTTCTTGATTTAGGAAACTAACTCAGAGAAACTGTTGCTCTATTTTTTGTCATCCACCACTATGAGAAGAATGTGCCTGTGACATAGACCAAAAAATGAGAGAAAGAAATGCTTAACTGAGACAGCTCCTGCAGAAAGCACCTCCAAAAAGACAAGGTCCACCACCAGTGACTGAATCAAAAAGACAAAAGGGGTCTAAACTTCTTTATTAAGTCTGAGCAACTAAGATAACTTTTAAAGTGTATAATCTTCCTCACGTGGTTTAAACTTGGATGTATTCTTCAAACACAGTGACAGATCTGATAGATTGGTTAGAAAGCTGTTATCTTACTGTCCTTTTTTGGCCAATGCTGCAGCTTTTCTCAAGGCCAAATAATGGAGTATTTATTGAAAAGATGTTGATGTTGAGGACCTAACCAGCTTTACAAACAGGAGAAAATGAAGATGGTGTTTGTGATTTATTAGCTGAAACCAACACACCAAAGAATGTAGTATGTAACTATCATATGACAAGTATTGCATTAATTTGCCATTACCAGACAATGACCTGTTCAGTTGACACCACTGCT
This sequence comes from Athene noctua, assembly GCF_965140245.1. Taxonomy (NCBI): domain Eukaryota; kingdom Metazoa; phylum Chordata; class Aves; order Strigiformes; family Strigidae; genus Athene; species Athene noctua. The sequence continues at coordinate 23,193,032 of NC_134037.1, read as the reverse complement.
TCAGTTACTAAGATTTACAAGTTTTAATAGAGTTCACACATAGTATGTGTCAGATAAAAAGCCTGGCAAAATGGGAATTGTGTGTTATCCTTGGCTGGAACTCTGTCCTGTGTGTAAGGCACAGGACTGGGGCTGAGGCACTGGATTAACTTTCATTCTTTCTTATGTTCCCCAAAATAGTTAAAGGCAGATTATTTACTTTCTTTGGGCTTGTTTCCTCATTTATGACATAAGAAAAATTATACTAATACTATCAGGAATGACAGGAGGTTAAACTAATATTGCTAAAGAAGATTGAATTGCGGTATGTAAATACAAAGTATTACTATCATTCCACAAAAAGAAAATCTTCTGGGTTATGAAATATTTTTACATGCTCCTCTCCTTCACATCCTGCCAAGTAGTACTTCATGACATTGCGAGAGTTCTAAGGTCAAGCTATACTCTACTCCTCTGTGAGGAGAATCTCAATAGGCATGGGCTGGAGGTTGTTGTCTAATGATCTTGTAAGAGCATTTATAGAAAAAAAACATTCCTAGAACTTCAAAAAATTATAGAAAAAAATATATCTGGTAGCCTAGAAATAGTCTACTGATCTAAAGTAAATTAAAAGTCTGATTTTTATTTATTTTTTTTTTTTTCTTTTTAACATAGTGATCCAGATGCAACCTCCCTGCTCAGAAAGTCCATAGAGCTGGGGGATATATCAAGGAAGAATCAGTCTACACTTTCTCTGTTTCCTTATAATGCTCATTCTTTGAGCATTTCCCATGTTGACCTGTGTTGAAATGTAGGCTTGTTGAAACTAAAAGACCTCCCAAAGTCTGGGGAGGGGAAGCACTAAAGTCATGTAACAAATGAACTTGGGAGATAACCCTTTTAAAAAATTAATTATCAAATCTTATATTTAAAATGAGGAATCTGAAATTGTCACTAGAGGTATTCAGCTAGTTGGCATATGCTTCCAGCATGTAAGTACAGGAGACTCAGCTGTATAATTCGTGATGCTAACCTATACCAGAAACAGGTTATTAGACAAGCTGAGTCTTTAGTCTGACGCAATGCAGCAATTATTATATTCTTGTGGAGCTGAAGGTAAACTTGGTTTTGTTGCGGATTTTCTCGTGTCCCAAAAAGGCACTATGCATTTACAGAAGAAAGGGAATTCTTGTCTTTATATCTTCAGGAATGTGTGTTACACTCTAAGATACCATCTGCTATTAGAGTTTTCTCTCTCAGTATAAGGGAAAACGGAACAAATTTGACTTATGCTTAATTGCTAACTTGTGGGACCTACCTGTGGTGGTCCAAGACACATAAAATAAAGCCCCAGAGATACATGAGAATAATCACAGAGCAAAATGAAGAAGAATTTATCCCAAATATAACTGGAGGTAGTAGATGCATCTGCTACCACTTACATTGTCGATTGGGAAGTTTATTACCCTCAGTCTTATTCTCTTTCCTCTGGTCTAGAAAGAGTTTGTGTGGGTGCCAGCTCTTCCCTGTGCAAGTCTATACTGCTCAGCTATCCTTTGCATGGCACAACTGCAGTACCCATCTTACACCTGAGACAATCTGCAGCTGCTACAAGGGTGTTTCACCCATTATGAATCTATTAGATGTTGACCACCAGGTGGCATAAAAACTATGTAAAATATCACAAAGGGGTCGCAGATATTACAATACAATTACCTCTTTTTTTAAGAATATGAGTGTTCAAATACTTAGTGATCCTAGCTATCAACTTTGAATGTTATTTGTACATTTTTAAAAAGTAGCTAACAACATTTTAAATTATTTATTTTGCAATATTATCCCATGAGGAAGGGCCTATATAGAACACAAATTAATCAGATTTGTTGATCCCATTGTATCATATTCTTAATCATGTTTTGTTCATGTCAAACCCAAATAACTTAACAGATAGAAAGGAAGAGATTATGTTATACTGATTTGCATAGAAACACAACCAACCACTTTAAGAAGCAAGCCAGACATCAACTATTTTCCATTGTTGAAAACACATTTTATGAAACTTTCTGCAAGCTGTAGTGTAACTTCCAATGTAATGATAGAAATTTTTTCAATACTATGAAATCAGTTCCTATGTTCTTACTATAGGGAAGTGTAGAGAGATGTCTTTGAGGCTCAACAGAAAGGCAAGATAAATATTGACAAGTGTTACTGATAAGAAAACAGAGGACCTGAGATGGCAGACACAAGTTCAGAAAGGAATATACAGACTTTCCTACAATTAGATTCTTGACATAATTCCTTGTAGGTTTGTGGGGGTTTTCCCACCTTGCTTTCATGGGGTGGATGCAAGTATCATATACAAATTCCCACAAAGCCACATATATGGTAGGCAGTAGTTCGTGTTAGTCTCTCTGCAAATGTCTTTAACTTTTGCTCTCTTTTCTGCTGCTTCCTTTTTCATTTCTTGATCCTCTCCACTGCATTGCTGGAGGTCCCCTAAGCTCCCATTTCATCATTTTGACTAGTTTTAAATTATGACATGGAGAAGTCAGAACTTTTTTTTTTAATCTTTTTTTTTTTTTTTCTTCCTTTGCCAACATTTCTTACTTTATCCTCCCTGCTCATATTTTTTGAGCTTTCATTCTTTTCATGGTCTTGTCCTGACACTCTGGCTATTCCTTCGGTATCTTATTTGGTGCCCTCTATTTTTTTTTTTTTTGTATCTCTTTCACATCACTTTCTTTGAGTTTCTAAGTTTCTTTCTCTTTCGTTTTCCAACATTAAATTTCTATTTATTTTAGACTTTTCTTTAACTTCTGATGTAAGATGTTTAATGTACCCAACTTCTGTCTCAGCCTCATATTTCTGTACAACCAACAACTGAACTTCTCACCTTTCTGCATGACCCCCTCCTCACCCTCTCTTCTCTGTTTCTATTAAGAACTTGTGACAGATTAGTTTAATCCATCCATGATTCATGTCTGATACAGAGTTGGATTAATGTAAAAAATGTATTATGAAAATTGCTTGCAGCTTTGTAAGCAGAATGAACTGGTTTGAGGTTGACACTTTCAGTCTCAACCAATAACAGAGAAAAATATGAGACAGGTCTTCCTAAAGTGAAGTTACTCCAGATGAAGATATAAAGACATCCTGAGTAATATATATTGCCTATATTCACTTTCAGGAAAATCCATTTGCAAACTTTTCTGCATTGCAAGATCATAGAATCACAGAATGGTTTGGGTTGGAAGGGACCTTAAAGATGATCTAGCTCTAACCCTCCTGCCATAGATCAGGTTGCTCAAAGCCCCGTCCAACCTGGCCTTGAACACTGGCAGGGAGGGGACATCCACAACTTCTCTGGGCAACCTGTGCCGGTGCCTCACCACCCTCATGGTCAAGAATTTCCTCTTTATACCTAATCTAAATCTATTCTCTTTCAGTTTAAAGCCACTACCCCTTGGCCTATCAAAGAACCAAAATAATTGTTCTAAACCAGGAAGGCATGGAGCTCTCAGTGTGTAGTTTCTGTGGGACTCAAACGGATTTAATGGGGCACCTCAGAAGCTAGTGGAGTGGCAAAACTGCCTTACAGCAGTGGACCATAGCTCTGCTTTACTTGTTTCCAACAGAGTAGAGAACAGAATCAGACATGCAAGGGAGACATAGTGCTTTCTGTTGCTCTACTCTAATGAAGTCCAGGTGGAAACTTCTAACTCAGTTGTGGACATGCGCAAGATTGGACATGTTAAGTAGACCTTCTCTTCTGGTATATTTCTCCCAGTAAGAGTTGTTTTACTCAGCTATCAGAGTTCTATACTGATAGGAAAATTTTAGGTAGACAGAAAATTGAAATGAGCTTTCACCACTAAGAAGAGATGGTATAAAAAAGGAGCAGGAGCCTGGCCTGGCTAGAGCTACTAGTCAAAAAATAGGATCATAATAACAAGTCCTGGTATAGGTGTAGGCCTACAGTGGTCTCCGAGGAACTGGCTAGTTTCTATTGACAAGAAGAACATTTCAACAGCTCTGAGTGATACATCACCACAGTTTTCAAGTCTCTCTTGAAAAAAAAAGGATATCAATAACTTTTCTTTGTTCGATGGTTATATCATAAGCATAAACAATGTATTATTGCTAATAGTATCAACTGAGTGAAGTAATTAATGTCTGGATTAAGACAATCCTTAACATTCTAACTGACGTTTTGTAAGAGACATTAAAGGTTAATAAAATGGTATATTGCAAGATCCTTATGCATGAAAGGCCTTCATGTTTTCTATGCTAAAACATCTTCCCACTGAAATCTTCCAAAGCTCAGTTCCTTGCATTTAATCAAATAACTCAAATTTTTTATCTTAGTTTTACAATCTTGTATGATCATTTGTCATGACTAAGTGATAGAAGATGTTTTTTTTAACTTTAAAATTCCTTTCTTACAATTCTTTGCATCCTATGCAATTTCGAATGATTGATATAAAGCTTTAAAATAATTTAAAAGAGCATTCAAGCAGGAGCTATATTTTTTTTTTTTCCATAAACTAACAAGACTATATTAATTTGTTATTCACAAAGTGCCTTCTCTTTCCATGGCTTATCTGATGCCAATAGAGTTCAGTGTCTGGCTTCTTACTTTCATCTGGATTCTATGGGCAAAATCAGATAATTTGCTGTTAACATTGTAAAGCACTGCGTACTCCTAGGACACCGTACAAATAACAATGTTGATTCATCAAGTGTCTGGAAGCACACTCGGAAGTGATTCTTCTTTTTATTTGTTAGGTGATTTCCTGCTGCTAGATCTTTGGGATCAATAAAAGCAAATGCTTAGTCAGAGCTAGGCACGCCAAAAAATGACAATCCTTTGTTTCATATTCTCGTTGACAGAAAACTTCAATGAGGAACTTAGATGCACTAAAGGGACTGTCATTATTTCAGATAGATCTTATAAGCCCTCAATACAATATACAGTCACATTTACATTACTCACTGATACATTTTACCCACATCTCTATATGTCACAGCATAAACTAGGGTGTATAAAAGTATTAAATCAGAAAATCAGTCCTTCAGATTTCATGGATGCATGTTCCCAGAAGTAAAAATATAAAACAAATGGGAATTGCAAGTTGTACAGCATTGCAGGAAGTTTGCCGTATCATATTATTATGATGTTCAGGATAGTTCCCTTCAGCTGATGGTGACAGTAGCATTACAAATGATTTCACGCTGGAAGACTTAAGTCTGGTGGTATATCAAACAGATATCCTTCTCTTAGCTCTAAATAAGCCAGCACTAACACTAGAAGTTGTGGAAGTGTGTCAGAGTCAGGACAATGTTCACTCCAAATGCATTAGCTCAAAGGCAGGTCTAAATAGCCTCAAAACAGACAAGCACTAATGCACCTGCATCTCTTAGAAAGTCTGAATTACTACACAGTGACTAGGCAGAAAGATAGCATCACTTGTTGCTGTCTCAGGTACCTCCAATTCCTGGGGTGTTCAAAGGGTTTAAACAGCTGCCCCTCATATTTGCTTTTGCTATCTTATACGCTATGCACAAATCTTTTACCTCAGTCTAACCCCAAACTTTTTATTAGACTACCTGCACTTTTACTGTTCCCCTTTTCAGATAATAAATATCTACCATTTGCGTAAATGAGCACTTAAAGGCAGATTAAAAGTAGTTTGTCAGTTATATTTTCTCCCTGGAGATAGGACTCGTCTTCAGTTTTCTGTGTTGGCTTTTTTTTATCTGCCTGTGTGGTACATCTGGTGAAAGAAAGGCCAGAATTTAGAAACTTTTTTTTTTTCTCTTGGATCTTAACAGTGAAGAAAATATTTAAAGTTTTGAAGATAATTGTTTCCCAATACTGATTTTTATTTACGTACAAGCCAATGTTCAACACAGAAATTTTAAACCATATTTTATATTTCCCGTATTAAAGCTTTGTTTAACAAGTTAACACCCATCACCCGAGCACTTACTGTTTCCACTTCCAGGTTCTTCTGTGGGTACCTCACCCCTTCTAACACCCTAAGCTGCTGCCTGCACCTCACAGCTAGAGTGTGCTAGGTGGGAATCCCTGCCCGGGCTCAGTTCCAGGCACAGGGAGTCAGGAGAAACGGTGTCTCACTGTTGTTGATCAGGTGCTAACACCCATGAAGCCACTGCATTCAATACAGAGGAACGGTGGCTGTGCAGTGTAGTGAGGCCAAGGTTGTCTCTGTCATGGGATAGATGTTTTGCAACTATGATTCTTTTGCAGAAAAAGATCTTCAAAAGCAGAAATAGTGACAACTTTGAGAACAGTGCTTGTTATTAATAATGGATGAGAGAGAGATCAAAGGAGGGGTAATCAGAGATGAGTCTTCATTAACCTCCCTTCTGCCCACTAAAATGGACAATGTGAACTTTCCAAAATTGTTATTCCTGCTTATGGTTACTTTTCCTTTCTAGAGGAAATAAGGCAAATAAGATCCATATTTTGTCTCCTGCATCTTTCTTTCAGCTACTCATCGTCTATTTTACTCTTATAGATACTTTTTCCCTTCACTCAAAATAATTTTGAAATGGGTCCTACACTTCACTGACATGCTGTTTCCTTCCATACTGTTAATAGTGTTCATCTAATTTCCAAGGAAGTGCTTCTTGCCATAGTTTCTAAAGGCAGATATTTTATAGTATGAGGAGCTTTGCTTTCATTGACTTTTAGAAAATATTCCTTCTAATTCTCTATGTACCCAAATTTGAAATAGCCAAGCTGCATCAGTTACTTTGCTTCACATAAATGTGTTACTATCCACAATGCAATTAGAAATGTTAAACCTGAGTTCTAAAGAAAAAAACCTGCTTTACTACTGTCACTTGTTTTTGAAAAGTTATAAAGCTTTTAATAAAGTAATTTAAGTACCATGTTCTAAATATTTTTATTAAGAATATAATAATGACTGGAATTCAAGTTGATATAGAAATATTTATCCCAGTCAAATATGGAAAACATTTTGGACATTTATAAGCAGACAAATGACTGTAACACCAGAAGAGACCGTTATGATCAATCAGTCAGTCCAACTTTGATGTAGAACATGTGCCTCTACATTTCACAATATGTGCATGAAATGAGTTTTTTTTTGACTTACCACTCTTTTAGCCAGAACATTTCATGCACAACTGTTTTTTCCTTTAACATGACTCCTCACTACTTAAATATACAGCAATGAAAACGCTGTCATCCAGTCAATGAACAGTAGTTTTATTCTAGCAGTTGCTGTTGAACATCCTGCCTAAATGCTGATGGGGAAAAGACCCTACTATTTTATCTATGTTAGTCATGAATAAATCACTGCTCTTTTTTTTTTTTTCCTTTGTTTTTTTCCTTTGTTTTTTTTCCTTTTTTATTTTCCTTTAGATGTACTTTCTTTTAGAAGCTGATACTTTAACTAAAGAAACTTCCTCATGTGATGTCACCTTGCATCATCATGAGGCTAACAGAGCTTTGTACTTCAGACACATGAAAGCAATGCACAGTTCTGCCCCTGTCTGAAGCAGCTCCATCAGCAATGTTTCTCCTTGTCTCATTGGGGTCACGTAAGTGATCACAGACCTGCATCAAAGAAAGCATTTTTCTGTTCTTTATGGGCAGTCTGTCACCTTCTTAAAGGAGGCCAGGCTGGTTATATTGCCGGTTGCCATCTAACATGCCCATATATTTATTGCCATGTTAGACACCCTCTGTGGTACGGGGAAGTAGCTGTGTGTTCAGAGTCATGTGCAACTAGGGAAAGTCACATGCGAAAAGAAAATTTGGGCATGGAAAAAGATGATATCCACCATGTCTCTGAGATTAGTTTTATGCATCAGATAACCAATATGAGAGAATAAACACTGAGTGACAGAATGATATGTCATAGGAAGGAATGAATTGCCCTCTAGAGATGCTTTTTGGTTTTTTTATTGTCAATGATTAACTTGAACTAGACATTACTTTTAAATGCTAAAATTACAGAAAGTGAATGCCATCTAAATGTGTGATCTTTTTGGTAGGTAAGGTGAACAAAAAGCATTGGGATATATTATAAGAAAATATCTCTTACTGTGTGGCTGGCAGGAGCAGGTTATTTAACGGCAAGAGATTTTGATTTTTTTAATTTTAATTATTTGCTGCAAATTTCTCAAGATATGTATTCCCCAGACAGACCCACTACATTTCAGTTATCTGAAGTGTATATCAAATTTTGTATTTTTCACTCAGCGTATTCAACATTTGAAAAAACTTCATTGCTTTCGAATTTTAAATGCATTTCGAAAATTGGAAGCAAAAAATCAGAACATGAAAACATGTTATGAAATAATATATGATGAATTTTTGTAAAACTGCATTGCCCTCTAGCAAGAAAATAGTCAACAGAATTTCCCCTTGGAGGCATGTATACTTCACAAAATACCTGCCTATCTGACCAGAAAATATCTTTGTAACTTCCAAGTAACAAAACCTTGCGGTATCACTTTTAGATAACTAACTCTGAAATGAAACCTTTTACGATTCTTCTAAAGTTTCTCAGACGTATTTCGTAATTGTAGCTGAAACTCTCCCAACAATTTATATAGTTTGTTATTAACAGGTCTATTGGAATGTAATAATTTCATGGCCAGCTTTTTCTTAAATCTGAAGGTAAGCGCAATAGAAGTAGACTTTTAATTGTTATAATGCAAAGCAGCTCACAACGATTGTTTTTTGGAGCAGTCTGGTTATCACATAAATAAAAAAGAAGATATATTTGGCTGGTACAATCAGGAGGAATGTAAAGCTCCCACGCCTGCCTTCAGTAATTGATGAAGTGGGTCAGTGACATTTTACAGGGCTGTGATTGAATTGGACCCTTGAGGATAAATAGCACATAAACCTTTTCCGCCAGCTCTTTGGTAAGTTAATATGGGCAATTCCAATTTAATGCTTATGAATGAAAGTATTGCAGGCTAAGTGAAGTAAAAGAACAGCCACAGCTATTGTCTTCAGATGGTACTCTTTCCTGAAAGCACTATCTAATCCAATGAAAAACAGAGACCACATTTGTCAAAGAAAAACATGTGACTGGGCTGGTTCTGGGCAGAGGGGAGTGTTCTGGAAAATTTAGAATTTGTTGTATAACTAAAAATGTAGATTTTTAGCAAAAGTGCCTGTCATTAGCCCATTTGGGAAATATTCTTGTTGGTTTCTTGGTGAGGTGGTACATTGAATGGTTGTGAGGTTTCAGATGCATGTTAGTGTTAACAAATTCTATTAATAATTTACAGTAAAAGGAAATATTTTATTAATGCCATCTGAAATCAATGCACAAAATTAAAATGAAGCATTCCCAATTGTTTAACTAAGCTATGGCACATGGCTGGAGAAAACAGGTATTTAATTTTTAGAATACATTGTTCATTTATTTTTAAACATTTCATTTAGGCATAAATTATACTCTTTCATGCTGTTGTTATGAATATTTAATTTCTTCAATGTCACATATAACTTTTATATAAACACACACATAATTAGCTTTTAGCTTCAACTGAATGAATCTGGAGCTTACTAACAAATCTGCATGAGTACATACAAGTAAACTGATATTAGCAGTTCCTTCAGACTTAATTTCCCAGGCAGTGTCTTCCACCATTTGGGCCTTCCTGGACATTTTGGTGCTAGTGAACTAAACAGGACGGGGTGTAAGTTTGGTCTCTGGCCCTGTGGATATCTACAGTGTTTAATGCCAGTGCACAACTTGATATAATTTTGATCCGTGGCAGGCATCATTTTCCTGGACAGTGCTTGGGCTCAGCCTGTGGATAGCCTGGGGGCTGTTCCGGTGGGCTGTAATGACAGTTGTATCCTGCTTTGGGGAAGAAAATTTTAGCCATATGGACGCAAGACATAAAATGTCACTTGATCTCAGGGTCAGAAAATGGAGTCTGACCTATTATTTGGTAGCAGAGATGTAGGCATACACCCTAGCTGTTTCAAGAGCTGCAGACTCAATGCTGGCTCCATTTGCCAGGGTGGCTATGCCCCTGCGGTGTGCCATGAGACAGAGGGGAGCTCCGTGCTTCTCTGCTGGTGGATGCCATGGTGCCCTGGGTGGCCCTAAACTTGGCTTAAGAAACACTGTAAGGTTTAATGCAAAGCTCTGGGGACATGAGGACAATTTCAGCAAAAATAATACAGACAAAACTCCTATTGAATGCAAGAGAAATTTTACCACAGTAAAGCTTGGGGAAGCTCTGTTGCCATTGAAAACATAAAGCTTGAAGCTCAGGGAATGGAGTGTCCTTGCAAATGACTGAAAATCCACTTGCTTTTCCTGCAGCAAACCACTGTGCATGGCGTGAATACTGGGGTTGTGTGTGGACCACTCCTCTGGAAGTACAATGTAGTAATGGATTTACCAGGGCAGGGAAGGGAGAATAACCATAGCATATACCTTGTAGGCAGGTCATATGCTCAGTGTCACACACAGATCCGCTGTCACCACTGTGGCTGCATCCAGCCCAGGGAACTTGTGCCTTTCCTGCATGCACATATGGTCAGAGCTCAGTCCCAGGAGCATATAACTGTGGGATGTATGCTTTCTAAAAGGGATGAATAGTTTTACTGAGAAGCATTTTAATCAGTCAGATGAAAATTTTCTTGTCTGGAAAGTTTAAAAGTAGATTGTGAAACTGAAACTATAAGACTGCTTGTGAAAAATGTTTTGTTTCTGTGCTTGTTTGCAAATGTAATATTTGGGAAAGAATCTTATTAGATTTTAAATTCACTGGATGAGAGCAGGCCCAGCTACCTAAGCCCCCTATCTTTAAGCATCTGGTATCACCCTTCATGTGATAGGCATATTAATTTGAGCTAGTTGGGACTTCAGGAACATTACTGTGGGATTTTTAAATTGGAAAATGCTCATTCCATGCTCAATCGTACTTTGCAAGTACAAATCCATTTCTATAAAACTTACATGCTAGAGATTTTTCAAAGTCAGCACAAGAGAAGGAATAGGTAAAGAAAGCCCTTCTAGACAAAGCTCATTATCCCAGTGCCTGGTGATGGTCTTTGAAGTATAGGAGGACCCATTACCACATGCCTCTGTGGCTCCATCTTCTTTTTTCCTTTTGAAGATCTTTTACTCTGGCATATAATGAAAAACAATGTCAGAACCTTTGGGATTTGTGTGTGCTGTTTTGCGTGACAAAATTCTTTTTTCAGCCAATGAAGATGAATCTTTGTAATCCTGCTTTAGGAATAAGAGTCCTACCTGCTACTACTACTCCAGGCCTATCATCTGTCTTGGGTACTTTGCTGTAAACCAGAGAATTTCCAGACACATTGCAGTGAATCTTCAATTAGTGAGATTGCCTAAGTCAAAATTCCTGACTTGTGTTGTACTTCTAATTAATTTTATTTCTTCCAGACGATCTCAGGGAAAAAAAAAAAAAAAAAAAAAGTTTACCACAACCAGCTCCTGTTGATCTGATCTGTAAGAAATGTAAAAATAGATACTCTCAAAATACAGGATGTACTTCCACTATCAAGAAGAAGCAATAATGATTTGACAAATATCTATCTTCCATCTTTTAGGTGGAATGACTTAGTAATAAAAGTATTAATGGGATAACTTGTACATGTGTTCCTATAAGGTTATCATATCTTTTACAGTAGGTGATCAATTACTTAATTAACTGGGCCCTTTACAGTTATAAGATATGAATTATAGGACACATCCCCTTTAGATTATTGGTTGGAATAGACATCAGGTCAGTGATAAATGAAAATTATTACTCTTTCATAGATGCTCAGTGACCTATCTGGAATGAACTGATGGCCTCTGTTGTATTTTGGGAGGTGTATGCTCATATCTGAAAGCCAACAGAATTACATAGCTCTCCTCCATATCTGTATGGAGGAGCTAAACCCTTCCTTGCTTTTCAAGACCTTTTCTCTGAGACACCAGTGACCTACAGTGCTATGCCATGACTGCACTTATTGGTCTGCTGTGAAGCTGAAAACCTTCAGACATAAGGGAAATCTTTCCAGATGAAAAGGCAATCAAGTATTTGAAAAAATTGTCAGGCTGGAATTACATTTTTAGAACAGTTTGGGCAAATATCTATCAGGAATGATTTAATGTCACAGACTTGCAACATATAATTGAGGTTCTCTGGGGCTGTGAAATGTTTTTGAAGCATTTGCAAAAAAACTAAGAAAAGAAGCCCACATTTCCTATAAGAAGAGCCAGAAAATTTTTTGGGGTGCACAAATGGAACAAGTTCAGACAGAGTTGATGCTACCTGACATCAGGAATGTGGAATAGAGGATTTCTAGGGGTCACTTCCAGCCTATGTTTTCTATGAATCTATGATTTCATAAGGTTATTCATTTGAGTCTTTCCATCAATTCCACCACCACAATTAGATGGAGGTACTTTATCAAGATAAGTAAATATAAGAATTGTAGGTCTGAATGTCTGCATAAATATCAAAGTCCCCAAGGAATACTGCAGAAGTGGATATTTGAAAGATAATTCTGACAGCAAGATGACAGCAAAGCATTTTTTATAAATACATAACAGCAAATTAATATGCTACAATTTCAAAATCCTAACAAGAAGTTGGGTTGCCAGTTGGGAGCCTGTATGCTTGTGAAATTTAGCAGTAATTTTTTCCTATCACATCTGTGACACACACTGTGCTACATTACCTATTGTGTGTCCTTTAAATGATGAATGTGTTTGTCCCTCACATTCTCATGAGCATAATGATGTGTTTACTTTTGTTCACTTTCACTGCTAATCCATATTAGAAAGTTTAACCAAGTAAACAAAATAAAATCCAATCAGACAAAGAGGTAATAAGTGTCTATAAGCCTGAAGCTAGGCTGTCTAACAAGACTGCTTATCAGAACAAATTCTCAATGGTGTAACTGTTTGTTGAAAGGTTAGTATCATATGAAAAAACCACATATTTCCTCCAGTTAGACATTTAACCCATCCATTTATTTTCCTTCCACATAATAACAGGTCAACAGATTTCAATAATACCATCGCCATAAGGTTGTTAAGGTTTTTAAGGTGGTATTATAAAATTTAGCATAATAAACCTTGAAATTGTTCTTGTTTATCAGAGGCTAAATAAGTTTTGAAAACTGTTTTGTGATCTATACTGAAGTGATTTAACCTTGAAAGGAAATGCTTTTAGTGTTCAAGCATTTGTAGTATATCTTCAGAAAGCCTGAGGCATTGAACTTCATGCAAGATAATGCACTAGTTCCCAAACTGAGTGGAAAGAAAGTTTGATTTATTAGTACTTGATCCTGTGAATCTTGTACCCACCCACAGCTTCACAGATTAGGTGTTCACAGCTCTAGGTTTGAGATAAGAATTTAATAAAACAGGATTTGATGAATTCTATAAAGTTTTTTTCTCTATCTGGAAATTAGGTTGTTATACATATTTATGGAAATAAAAAGATTTCATTTCCAGTTATCTCTCTTGTTATTTTTCTTTGTAATGTTTAGAAGTTATGATAATGGTAGTTTGTCAGAAAGCAAAGGACATAAGAATATTTTGTCCCTATGCATGTCTTCAGTGTCTTCAACCAAGTCAAACAGAAACCCATGTATCTGTTTTCTTTCCTCCACCATGATGGAAATACTGCTAAATATACCACAAATAAAATTTTAATGTGAGTGTACCTGTATTTGTATATTAGTGTTTTACTACATGATGCTGGTTTTCATATTGAAGCATGTCCAAAAAGTATATAATAAATCTTGCCATATTATTTTGTGTTTAATGTTTCTATATCAGTAATGTACTAACACTTTATTGATCTTCTAAACACTCATTTGATTTCTAGTTCAGAAATTGCCATTGTTCTCTTTATTAAAATAAAGAAACTGTTATTTAGGTATATATATGGGGGATCAGGAAGTTTGTTGCAATATTACTTCAAAATATTTTCAAGAAAGATGCAAACGTTGCAATATTCTGATAAGGACATAAATAAAAGCTTGAGTATTTTTTAATTAGAACACTTTTAAACGTGCTAATAATTTCTCACAGCTAGAAAAAGTAAATTTAAAGCTACACTAAAGTTAAGAGGAAAGTGTAGAACTGAGATTAAAAAGTATTGACAGAAAGGAGAAATGAGGATCAGACAGGGTCTAAGAGTACAATATGTGAATTAGTTCATGGTAAATTAATAAATGCTCCATTTGATTTGTTTACAGGAGAAAGCAAGAAGGGTGAGGAATCGGATCAGATACATTAGTCTGCTGACTAAGTCTGCAGGCTTCAGTAGACTGTGAGAGAAGATAATGGATTATATATGTTTTTCATGATCCAGTTTTCTGACAACCAGTTTATTCTATACACACTATGACACCACTACTGAGACACACAACCTCAGAGAAAAACCTCAGCTATAACTTGGGATGTGCTGGCTATGAGAAGGAATTTAGTTCCATTGTGTATATAAGATAAATGTTCAAACCTGAGTTAGTATTAAAAAGCAGATTTTTTTATCCCTTATGACGTCAGGGTTCTTATGTCAGGCTTTACAAAAAGAGCTCAATGTATGCAGCGTAAATTTACATTTTCCCTATTTTTAATCTAATGAAAACATACATCTAGTAAATATGGCTCAACCATATGTAAGTGCATAGAAAAGCAAAGTGTTATTAAATATGTATACTACCGACTTAATTATAGGAGTTAAGGGGAAACTTGAGAAAACTAGGATTTTTTGGTATGTTTTTCTTCTCCTTAATCTAATCAGACAACACTAAAAGCCCAAGAGGTATATAAACTTCAGTAACTAGTTATATTAAACCTGTGTTTACTTAGATGATTTGTATGAGATAAATAAACAATTACCCAAAGGACATTAAAAAATGGAATATATGAGACTGCATGTGAGCAAACTAACACAAGGCAGAGAGCTTGACTGGTGCATATTTAATAAGAATTCCCTGTGCTTTTAGATCCTCTTCCATTCTATAGAAGTCCTTATATCACCTTTATCACCATAGTAACTCAGCACTTTGCAGTCTTCTCCTTCTTTTCATCACATTGTTTTATCAGTTTAGTAAAGGATAAAGTGTTTTCTTGATCATCCACCATTTGGTACTCTGTCTTGTGGGCATTCTGCTGAGAAGTATTGTGAATAATGTAATAATTCAGCAATCTTCTACAGAATGAGAAGTGATCCCTGATTTATACTATGTATAATCAATTTCTCAATGTATTTCATCATAATATTTAAAAATGAATTAAACATGAGAGCTTAACATCTCTTAAACGATAAACATTTCTGTAGACTTCTGATTTTGGAGTATCAATTATTATGGTCATAATCCTTGAACAGGTTGAAGACTGGATATCTAAACTGTCTCTGTCAAAAAGCTGTGTTCAGAAAAGACAGTCATTATTTAGGTGTACTAGAGGGTATTTTTTTTAAACCTTCCTCTATTATAGTACCCCTAAAAAGAGGGAAGGTGTCCCACTTTGCTATATTGTTAAAATATGGACAGCCATAACAGACTAGAAAGAATTAGAAGGTATTTTCATTTATATCCATATCTAGTCATTTCCCTTTCAACTATAGCATACAAAATTAGATAAATCTGTGGTTACTTATTAAATGAACATGTTCTCAGAGTACATATATGAGTTAAAAGGAAAGGAAATTTGCAGTTAACTAGTTCTGTACAAACAGGAATGGCAAAGATTACATCAGTGAGTAAAACCAGTTAATACATTGGACTCAAAAATTTAGGGTATTTCTCCTTCATTTAAATATTTTTTTCCAAAATACCACCTCCATAGCTTCTAAATGTGCATTTGGCTTACTTTTATTTATTCATACTGAAGCACTGTGCCTAGAGGCTTTGTCAAAAAGCTTGAGTTTATCTGCATGAATACATACATTACAGCTCTGAAACAAAGCTGACATTTCTGGGGTTTGATCATTTAGCTGCAGACTGTACATATGTGTTCTAGTTTTTATCTAACACTCTTCTCTTTTCTTATTTTATCTAATATTCTTCTCCTCTGTTATGATATTTCAGTTTTGTGCTCACTGATTAACCATAAGATATGATAGCAATGCTGGATGATCCAGAGGAGCAATTTAGGTTTTATTCTGAATGCAAGATTCCAAAGTCTACCTTTTGATTTGTTTTTATTTTTAATAGAACTTCTTTATACACAATTTTCCTTAAGGTTACTGGCAAAGGTCCAGAAGGAGAAAAATGTTTTTTTCAGCTATAAAGTACTATTGGTACGTCAACAGATATCTGGTCCCACTAACCTCTGCCATAAGAAATTTAATTTAAATGAACATATTAGTTTCAATCCATTAAAATTACTGTCATGACTTGTGCAGTTTCACCGCATTAATTTCAGTCATGATCTGTTCTTTCTCAAAGGTACAAATAAAATTGTACAAAATTAATCCCACAATGCTTCAGACAAAAACTGCAATAACCTTACAGCTCACGAGACTGACTATGTGTGATTATGTGTGCTAATTAGTAGGGTAGGTGGGACCAGATCCTCTGGTTAATGCAGCCTGACAGAGCTTCAGGATCTGACTCGCAGATTTTAAAACATGAGATGAGGAGTGACTGGAGCTAAGTAAGTTGTTCAAACTATGCTTAAATACTTACTGTGATATTTCCTGCAAATGAAGAGGTAAAGACTCCTGATCTAGGTAGAGGAACTTAACATTTACAAAGGCTTATTTATCCAGCACCATGGATTCAGTGATTCTTTTTTCTGCTTTGCCTCAGATAGTAATATGCTTTCTCCACCATAGGGTTTTCCTAGCAGGGTTTTTCCACCAAGATTACTGATTTCCTTTTTCATACTTCTCTGATTAATCTTTCCTTACTCACCTGAGAGCTGAGTATGATTAAACACCAGTGAAGAAAAGGAAAGATTCCCCTGCTAGATTCTTATGAAATGTTAATATTTATTTTTAATCTACAGGGAGAGCTGATTTAGCCAAAGGAACAAAAGACAGAAATAAAACCAGTTACATATGTGTAAACTTCCCTTTAACATACCCAGTGCTCTTTATTTATTAGTTAGTCCTGTGTTGGTCCTGTTTTGATCTTAGCTCCACAAGCCTGCTCTTGCTGCAGAAACTCTGATTCTATTTTAGCGCAATGACAATGTTTGGGGTGGACACAAGAGTTACAGGGCAAACAGTGAAGAAACAACACTGGTTCCAGTTCTCATGGGCCACACAGACTCACAATACTTAACAAACCTCTCTAGAGCTTCTGCCTCAGTGCAAGTGTCAAATGTGAATGCAGCATAGCTCTTCTGTTCCTAGCAGCAAGTGAAAAAATGACACTTGCAAGAATGGACAAGACTGGACAATAAAGAAGCTAGAAAGTTACAGATATATTGTCTTAAAAGAAAACTTTCCCAAGTAGTGCCAGAAGTGCTTCCTTTTTTTTGGTATGTTAATGTGAATTGCAATTATTTATAATTTCATGCAGAATGCATTTTTTTAAAAAAACAAGTCTTAGCTGCTTGTTTCAGGAAGTGAGTCAGTTTTGCTCTGCTTTGATTATTTGGCAAGCGCATATCCCCTTGCTATTACGTACATTTTAGTCTGCATGTCCATCACTGGAACCTGAATATGATTATGTTTGACCCAGTAGGTTTATGTCTTTTAGAACTATAACATTACTTCACTTGAACAGTTATTAGGGCTGCAGAGATGTAACTACTATTGCTAAATGGGATAATGTAAAATGAATGAAGTGAAAGGACCCCTGGAGGCTTCTTGTTGTTTACTCTTTCAAGTAATGCACTCTTCTAAGTCTGTCAGCTCATCACAACAGAGAATTATTTAGGGAACTGTGTGAACAGTATTGCTTCACAAGTCTTGCAGCCACCCAGAATATAAAGTGTACATTATACTATACAAGTCATAAATAGACATTTCCCTATTTTCTGCAAACCACTCTCACTACAATGGCTTTTCTCATTACACCAGTCCAAATGGGAAGGCAAAGACATACAGTAGCAGCATACTGTTGTGCTTTATATACTATATGAAAACTCTATTTATTGTCATAAATAAAGCTAACCTACTAAGCTGATTATCACTTATATTCTTCTGAGGATAAACTAAGACTGTGACATTTCATTCTGACACAATATCTTCTAACAGGTTAGCCACAGTAATTCCATCGCTAATGCTGCTAGATATTTTAACACTGAATATAAATTTATTCAAAAATAATTAGTTTTACAGCATTATAGGTATGACTTATGGGACAGATGTTACAATTTACGGATGTGAAATCCTCGTGACACCACTGGGATCATATGCAGGAAAAACTGGTCAGGCATGATTCTTTTGTGGAGCTTTTATACATATATTTAAAAGACACCCATACAGTACTATATATTCTACAAACAGAATAGCAATAAATATTTGAAGTGAAATATAATATATATGATTTAATGGCAATAGAGCCAATCTTCCTGTTATTATAAAGGCTAATAGTCTCTCCAAAGTCAAGGAAGATCCAGGCACATTTTCTAGAACTGTTCTAACCACTATGAGGCTGGGTGGAACAAGAAGTAGCCATCATCTGCACCCTTAAACAGGGAAAAACGATGTGCAGTAATAGGAGAAGGCAATAGGGAGATATGGATCAATCTGTGACCTTCTAGAGTGTAATGATATGACAGAACAGCTATGCATGTGCCATGGCATAGTAAACCATTTTTACTAGGGTACACTGTGGCAGCTGTACCTCTAATCTCTGGACTAGCAGAAAGTGGAGCTTCTGTTGATGGTTACAGTCAAACACTCCTAAAGATTGTCTGCTTCGAGTCACAGCTATCAAGACTGAGTATTAACATGTAGGATTCATGAAACAAATATATCCCTATCAAAAGCCTTCACATGATCTCAAGTAGTTATATGTTAAAACCTGTGCATTGTGAAAAGGAAGTGGAAAGAAAAGATGACTTTTAGAACTGTGGTTTAACTAGATGAAGATCATAAAATCCTCTTTTTACAATTAAGTCTTTACCTAGTGCCACTGAGGACCTAATAAAGCATAAACCAGGCTGCTCAGAGAGATTACGTAGTCTCCAACCTTGGAGATTTTCAATACCTAGCTGGACAAAGTCCTGAGCAAATCCAATTTAATGTTGACCTTGCTCTATGGAGATCAGCCTGGATGATCTTGTGAATTGCCCTCCAACCTAAATGATTCAGTGATTCTATGATCTTTGGGACCCACAGGTTGCCTGTAACCCTAACCTTTACAGTTGGCACTGATGATAGATGAAGATAGTTCAGTCTTGCTCATGTCTCTTCCACTGGGTCAGACAAAGGAGTAATGGGAGCCTGAGGTGATAGCTTTTTGCTAGAGGTAGAAGTACAGAGCTGTTGTCTGCTGAAGTCCTGCAATTCAGGTTTTACTTTTGAGTCTAATTTAACTGATTTCAGAATTATTTCAGGTTCAAAGTAATGAATATGACCTAGACTCTTAGAGCCTTGTTTCATGAATATAAATGCTTCCATTTTCTCTTAAACCATGGCATGGAAAGGGCAAAATATACCATAACTATCTTCTCTCTCTCTCTCTTCTCTGAGGACTCCAACATACTTATTTTGAAACAATTGGATTCAGAGACTTTGAAGTCACTGGCACAGTGGCAAAATATGCAAATTAGTATTTCCTTACTCTTGTTTGACCACTGTTGCTGTAATTCTTTCATTTAATTTATGTTTTATTTCACTGATGTATCTTAGAAGAATCTGTTAGTGTACTTACATGCTCTGGGTGACAAAGCTCCATTGTGAAACAGTCAGTTTGCTAGTCCATGTTTAGCATGGCTGTGGTTATTTACTATTTATTCCCATCTCATCACCCTATTACAGGCAATGAATGTATAACATTACAGAGGCTGATGTGTTCTTTGACTGTCCACAAAGAAAAGCCAGTCAAATAGTTATCCAGTTGAATGATGAAATATTAAAACAAATATGCAATAAGCATCCATAGTAAATGCTACCTCAATCCTCATTCCTGTATTCAGAGAGAGAAGGCACTCACTGATGAAAAAGTGTCTTAGTATCTAGCTTTGCCACTAGATACAAGTTTTGGAGAATGAGGATGCTTCAATTCAAAGAGGAAACCATAATCTAAACGTTTCACTTTTCTACCTCACAAGGAAATCACAAAACTCAAATTACAAGCCTCCTTTTCCATGGACAAAAATTGAAGTATACATGCTTCCTCCATCCACAGAATTATTCCCTACTTCCTTTTTTTTTTTTTCCTCATTTGATTAAAAAGACTCCTATCTTCTTTTATTCTTTGCACACTTCACTTTTGCAGGTCTATTATACATTTCCTAACTTGGTTCTTGTTTATCTAGGTGACTTATATGAACTTCCTTTAAAAGGATATTTTTTTCATGTCTTAATATTTAACATATTAGCCTCACAATGACTCTGTCAAGTGAAAAATTACTATAATTCCTTTTTATTAATAGGAAATTGGGGCACAGATGCCACAAAATAACAGAGGTGCATGAAGTGGGATTTGGATATATAAGTCAATGAAGGGATATCTACAACTATTCTTTCAGAAAAAACCTTAGTCATGAAGTAACAGTCTATTCCACAGGGATCTGAGTGAAAAAGGAGGTACAATCCACACTTGTGAAAGCTGTGCAGCTGTTTAGAAAATAGTGTCACTAGATCATGAAAAGCTGAGTCCTGTATGCTTAAGCATGTAATGCTTAAAGATTGTTGAGTATGGAGCTCAGGCACCTAACTTCAGTGTAGATTGCTTTTATGAGATGGGACAGCTCCATTAGATGTGGCTTTTTTAATTCATGAGATATGGTTTCCCTCCCGTTGTCGAATCCTGTGGGTCCCTTCTCCCATCTCCTTTCAGCTTCCTCTGGCTCATGTTGCCTGTCAATAATGTGATGGTACTAGTTTGTTATTTATCTATCTTCTAGTTCAATGTCTGGAGCCCCAGGCAACTGTTAGAATACAACAAATAATAATAGAATCTACTAGCTGTATCTCTTCTTGTCCTCAAGGCATTGTGTCCAGACCCTTCAGACTCTTACTATGTGAATTCAAAGAAAAGCATATTTTTCCTCTAACAAAAAAAAAGAAAAAAAAGAAAAAAAAAAAAGAAAAAAAAGAAAAAAAAAGAAAAAAAAGAAAAAAAAAGAAAAAATTGATGGAACAAGTGAAATTAGTATATTCGTGATGAAGTCTCTATTTAACTTTGACACAAATCCAAAATTTTGATGGTCTAGAATGTTAGAAGCTTATTTAGAAGATTGCATGCTGTTGCTTAAAGATTTAGAAGGTTCTTTCTGTAAATACACTATATCAATGACAGTGCAGGGTACATGAATGACAATCCACTGCTTTCCAGACTGGATAACAGTTGCTTTTGTCTTCTGATAGAAACACACACAGAATCCAAGGAGAGGTTCATAACCATAATGTATGACATCAAGCCAAACTTTGCACATACGTAAAGCCACATTTAATTTTAAGCAAGCAAACCATCAAAACATCTCTGGCACCACCTACAGAAGTAATTCAGTATTAGCTTTAAAGGTTTTTTGTTAAAAAGAAAAAAAAAAAACCAAAAAAAGGAATAAAGACAGAAAAATAAAGAGAAACAAAAATAAATTAAAAGATAAACAAATAACTTCAGAAACTAGAATTATATGGATGCTCATCCCCCTACCAATGAAGTAGTGTTTATTAGTAGCTGCTATGCTTTCCATGCAACGTATTCAAACTCCAAAGTGTGCTTACATGCTTGTTGAATGGTCTACAGGAAATAATTAAGTGACAAGTTACAATCTGTAACGTGTGGAAATCAGTCTTAACTATGAAGAACTTACTTTCTTGTACTGGAAGACTATGTATATAGATTAATCACATTTTCACAGCTGGATTTTTGAATAGAGCCTCATTAAACTGGTATAAATATACACCATATTGTTGTGTGGTGTTTTTTTTCTCATCAGCATCAAGATCACTTTGGTACGGAAGAATGCTGTTTCATTATATCCACTCCAGCTGTGCTCTTCTTCCAAAGTCCTAGCATTTGCCAAATGTAAAGCTTAGCACTTGCTCACAACAGTAAGTTGATAAAGTTGACTGAGTGAAACATAATATGGAGAACAGACTAGGTAAGAGATAAAAAGAACTTTAAAATGGAGAAAAAAATTTTGGTTACAAATATTCTTTGTTTCTTTGCTAATCACTAAGGGTGCTGTGGTTGTTACCATAAACAAAATAGACTGTACTGAGCCTTGCATTGGTGAAAGAAAAAAAATAAATATGTTTTGACCCAAATGACAGCAGCAGAACATCCCATATAACATTGTTATGGTTGTATAAAAAGATACAGAAACAGGATGCTCTATAGCTGACATTGTGCTCAGACCTCTATAAAGAAAGCATTTCGCAGTAATGGTGATCTGAAAAGCTCAGTAAGGGCTTGTGCTTAAGTAGGGGCTTAAATCTCAGTGAAAAAAAGAATAAATCATGAGCTCAGTGATATTAAAGGCAAAATATGTCTTTAATTTAATCAGATTTCATTTGCAGATTCCTCAGAGGTAAAGCAGGTATTTCTCTTTCTCCAGGCAGGGCTGTGGCACAGCTCTGGAGCAGGAGGCAGTGTAGACCCGCAGGGTCTGCAGTCCCAAAGACCCAGTTGCTGGGCTGGATGCCCGGGAGGCAGCCAGGGCAATGCTGGCTGATGGCTGACCGGTGCCTTTGGTTCACACTTAGAACTGTTCATGCTTAGCTGTGCCAAGTACGCAGCATCTCTGTGTCAGGTTGTGCTCTTCACTGAGCACTTAAAGAAAAGAAGCAAGATGTGAATATGTTTATGGAGTAGCTTAGCCAAAATCTTTGTTTTTCACAATCTTTTATAATTTGTCAGCTAACACTTTTGTCCTGGAAGTTACAGTGTAGTCTTCAGGTAGGTATAAGGTACAACAAAATTGCTGCATATATTCATATTTGCATTCTTCACAACGTTTTATGAGTATATAAAATGGCTATAAACATTATTTATCGATACAGTTTCTTGAAAGTATCTCCCTGATGAAATAATTTCAGCTGATTGCACTGATGTAGTTCAGAGGAAAATTAGACGAGATTGATGTTACACCATTGCATTTCCTTAAATTTTTTTCTTTTTACCTATGACAAATTATATATAGGCATTACATTTTGAAGTGAATGAGTAATTATTAAACTGGAAATTGTTATGATCCCATTAAAATAAGTCTATTCCTGTACTAAGAACAATGATTCACTGTTCAGAGGTGATCTTAGATCACTGACGCTAAATGATAATCCTTCAGCCAAACTAGAGCTAGAATGATTTTCTTCTTGAGCTGCAATATAAAATTCCAGTAAACAAACTATTTAACCAGTGTAGGAGTCCACAAATATCAGTTATTAGGGAGCCCCAGTCCATATTGTCACAGAGGGCATTGGAGAGTATATCATCCCACCTAGCATGTGGGGAAGTAAGAAGAGCTTTAGCTTTTTAGAGTGCAGAGTGCCATCCAGGTAGCAACAGTTTCCATCTGATGGAAACAAAAGTAGAAAAAGAAGTCAACCTCATTTGTGCAGTGGGTTCTTCCAGGTACAGTATGTAATATATTTACCAAAAGCAACATGCTTCTGTTCGTGGGTGAACAGTTGAATACCAGTGACATTTTCTCCTGCTGTTACAAAAAAAAATAAATAAAAAAAAAAATCTGTGAAATTACTATAACTGAAAAAAGATTATGGAAAAACCAATCTCTTGTCTATTTTCAGTTTATTCATTTTGTACATTTGACAACACTTTTGGTATTGTCATTTTCACTTTCTACTCTAAATTAGTAAGTTTTTTCTCAGGGAAAAGAAGTTTATGTCTATCAGGTTTTGGTTACTTTTATTTAATTTCTTTTAACTGACCATATTTCGTACTCATGGCAACTCCACTAACACATTACAGTTGAGAACAGGGAGAAAGAGCTGTTTGTCATTTATACAGACAGTACAAGATATGAATCTTATTTTATTTACCTAATCTACTCTATTATTTCCATGGAAACCATTACAATTTATTCAGGATTTATATAGTGTATCTAAAGTCAAAATCAGAAATTGCTGGTATAACAGCAATTTCTTTCACAACAAGAAGTTTCTGTAGAGAGTAAGTCAGTTTTGCATGATCTGGATGGGTTTCATCCAATTTATTTGAGATGCCAATTAATATGGGCCACATAGCAGGTTTTGTTATTGGAACAGTTTATTAATGCTTTCCCTTGAGTAAGAAGATGATTTTAAATTGATCACTTAGCAGTTAAGAGGTCTGTCAGTTACAACTCTACTGCCAGCCTTCCATGGACTAGGTGTTTATTGGCCTGCTATGGAGAATGATTTTCATATAACTGTTTTCCTCTGAATTCATGGATTTGTTGTAAATGTCACTGATGAGGGGGAAGTGTTCTTATACTGTTGACTGAGTAGTTTTTTGGCAGATTTCTTAGCAACCCTGCATACTCTCAGTGACAGAGTGTTGATTTTTAGTCTTTCTATGAGATTGGGTAGGGATGGAGAGAATTGTTTCCTTTTTCCCTTTTCTATTGTTTGAAGCATGTGTTTCCAACACTGCTGATGTCATATTGGCAGCGAAGATTATGCTTTTGTTTTAGGAGGCAGATGCACTTCAGAAACTTTTTTGCTAATTTATATAATGAGGTTACATTATGGGTTTTTTCATCTTTTTTTTTTTTCCTTTTGATTTGGAGTCCTTATAGTGTAGTATGGCCCTCTAACAAAAAAATCACAATTATATCACAAATCTAACTGATGGGCTAGAAGAATAAAAATGAGAAATTTGTAAGATGCCACAATCTGTGATATGATGACTCATGCCACAACAAAGGAGATGAATGATTTTAATAATAATATTAAAGTGGTGCATTCCACTAACCTTATGTCACTGACTCACTGCTTCATTAGATACGGCACACAACAGCTTCAGCAAAGAGAGAGAGGCAGCCTTCAAGCATAGACCGCAAGGCTCTTTTTATCACAGACCTTCAGAAGTCTCTGGAATGTAGCTGATAATTTCTTGCAGTTCCCACTGTCATTTGCACCTTATTTTTCACTACATCAATATTTTATAGATCTTCCAAACTATGTGTACAATAAATAGATGTGTCAGTATCACAGGCACACAATCTTAAACTAACCATTGTAGTTAACATCAGAAAGAGTTACACCTTTCAGAATTTACTTGTGGGTTAGGCACTTCTTTGAACATTACATGTATGTAACCAAATATAAATATATTACAATGTATTTCTGATTTAGAAAAGACTGGAAGCATGATAAATCTGAATCCTGAAGATGAAAATTAATAAAATTTAAAACTGAGAGTGTTAAAGGGATGTTTTCATCCTTTTTTATCCTGAAGTTCAAAAAATTATATTGCTTTGTGTAGACACTATATATTTACCTACACTGTCTTACACAGCACATTGCTAATAAAAACAGAGTAACTACAGAACTCACAGCCTCCTTAGGAGTGAAATGGCGTATCAGCCTAAATTAACAGATTCTGGAAACAAACAGATTTTAATTCAGAAAGTAAAATACTGAAATGTCTTCTATAATAATAAAAAGATATATTACAGGTTCTAATAAGAACCTGTTATAGAACTTGCCATAATAGCATCACTTTCTAGGAAGATAAGATTTTAGGCAATATTTGATTTGCTAAACCTAGCCTAATCTGTATTGCAATTAAGGCTGTTCTGACTCCAAAGGAGAGAACAGCTCATTCACTTCCTCTCTTCAGCAGCCCTTCTAGATCTGAAGAGTGTTTTCTCTTTCTTCCACTCAGCAACTCCTCCATATCTTTCATGAAGAGCAGAGCTCCAAACTTGCACAACACTTCAACTGAGGAAACAGTTTTGAAGAGGAGGAAAGATCATTTTATATGTCATGTAGGCTATGACTCTCTTCATCTGCTACAGGCTGTTCACCTGTAGCTCCAGAGCATGATACTGCTGGGTTTGCATTCATTGTATTGGCCATTATAATCTCTAAATATTTCCTTTTCCTTTCTAAAACTGCAAGCTTGTCAGTTCTCCATTCTGTATTACTGAAGTAGATTGTCTAAGTGAATCTTCCATTTTACTTTGTTAAATGTCATAGTGTTTTAAGACTATTTTTCCAGTTTGTCAAGATCATTTTGAATTCTAATAGTCTTTCAACATACGTGCAGTCATTCCCTCACTGAACATCATTGTCTGCTGTTTTCTCATCACTTATTTGTAACTGTTCCAATCCTTTGATTTACTAATACTGTTTCCTACAACTGCAAAATAAATATGACAAAATGATCCTGCTTCTGCTGTTGCCTAAGCAGTTCACTGAATCTGAACTACAAAGTTGAAGTATTCACAAAAAACCATGCATAAAATACTTATGTATTATTAATAGGATTAATCAACCCAGAATACAGTCCTGGACACAGAATTTTTGTGGGTAATATAAGTAGTATCAAATTAGTCTGGATGATCATGTGAATAACGGATTTTTAATATTGTTTAATTCAAATATATTTTTTTTTCTTGTAGGAAAAACTAAAAAGACCTTTATTTGCAGTCAAATAAAATGCTTGCTAGACTGATTCAGAACACTTAATTTGGGCATTTTATTTGTTTATTATTCTTGGGTTTGTTTGGTTTTCTTGTCATTCAAAAAAACAAGAGTGAGAAAATGTACAATTTAAATACTTGTTTTAATTAATACTTATTTTTGTCCTTTTTTTTTTTTCAGTTTTCTTTTTCATTACTTTCTGAAAGTATTTAAGACCTACTGCAGGACTTTAAAAAGAAATGTTACAATGAGATAGTAAAAACTGAATTAAGTTCATTAAAGATATTTTGAAATCTCCAACCTTGGAGACTTTCAAAACTCAACTAGACAAGGCCCACAGCAGATGGATGTCATTTTGATCTAACCCTGTTTTGAGTAGGAGGCTGAACTATAGGACACCTAGAGGTCCCTTCCAATCTATATTTTCCTCTAATTCTGCGTAAAATAAATAAAGGACATGTATATTAAAGATGAAAAACAGCAATAACTTGATTACTTTGTAAATGTCAGTATTCATTGTTTCTTCCAAAATTAATAAACTAGTATATTTATGCCCAGTGTGCTTGTCAAGCACACAAATACATACATTTATTAACTGAAGGCAGTGTACATTTCTTGAACATCTTGATAACTGAAGAGATGATTCTGATTCTTGTTGGTAAGTTTCATCACTGCATCTCTGAACATCAAAAACTCTGAGTTCTTGAGCTCCATCAACACTTTTATCTGGAGTGTTGAAGTTCAAATTCAAGTACTGAGCTGAATTTTGCCAGCTGTGTTTATTTGGCCTCATGGCCTCGTTTTATCATTGTGACTATGGGTGTGGGTGTGAGGGTGGGAGCAGACTTCACTCTGACTTTTAGCAGTTTTATATAGATACTTTCATCTTGTACTAAAAATTGTCCTGTTTTTCATTTCTGTCTCTGGACTACTAATGGAGGTTTGTGACTATATTATTTATTGGCTAATCCAATCAGGTCCTTAATCCAGGCTTTTGGATTCAGCTGTTATGGTCCAGTCCTCACAAAGAGCAAGATCAGAGCATGCTCTTACAAGGGGTGGCCAACAGTGGGGTCTTTGAACTGATTTGGAACAGGGCAAAACTGTTACGTGACAATGTTAGTGGCAAAATTGTGGCAGACATGAGGAAAGAACATGAGGAAAGGAAGATTTGTAGGAGCAGGTACTTCTAATGAAGTGGTACTGCTGGACAATGCAGAGAAGTGCAGCCAGGGGGCACGGGGCAGCCACCCCTGGGGGTGGGGATAGGTCGATGCCCGGCTGGGACGAAGGCCCACGGGTGGGCCTGACTCATCAGGGCCCATGGCCAGGAGGGATAGGCTGTGGGAAGCTGGAGCATGCTGTGGTGTTGCGGGGGCAGGAGCTGATGGCCCCAGGGGCTGACATGGGGTCCTGGGCTGTGAGCAGTGTGAAAGGAGACCATGGAGGGGGGCAGGCAGGGACTGTCAGGGCTTCCCTTCATCCAGACACAGCGCACCTTACACTCTCGTATACCCATGTACCATTAAAATGACACCCAGCAGTACAGAACATGAAGCTGCAGCATCATGACGTGAAAGCACCATGCTGGTGGTCTATGACAGAGCCTTGCTGTTGTTTCAAGTATGCTCAATGAAAAGTACCCCCAGAAGAATAATCAGCAATGCTCCATGGAACCCAGGGGGATGCGAGCTGGAAGCTATGGCTGCAGCTGACAGCAATGCCAGCAAATGAAGAGCCTAGCTCCGAGTCATGTGCACCTACCTCAGCCTCTGACACCCAGTCTGGGGCCAAGGTTCTCCTCCTGGCTCAGTCCAGGCCTGCAGCAAGGATGTACTTTCTGTTAAACATTGAACTGGAGACAGCAACAGGCTAATAAATCTCTGTATACAGTGTGGTTACTAGAAGGGAAGACAGACTGACATGTAGCTGTATTACCTGAGGTGGGGTGCTACAGGTGCCCTTTGGCAGGCTGTCAGAGGTGTTCTGCTTGCAATCACACGCTTGTGCTTGTAATGAGGGTTGGCGGCCTTGTCATAGCATTCCTTCTTCTGGTGTGTCCTGGCATAGAGTTATTTTTTAATGGTTTCAGACATTGCTATTCTTGGCTCACACAGTTTGATAGATGCTGCCACTAAAGCTTTATTCTTTAACTGCTCATCCTAATAAGTCTCTGTGTGTTGTGGTGTGAAAGTCTACATCAGTGAAGGGTACAGATCTGTTGAACTCACCTGGGCTTTTTTTTTTTTTTTAATATTCTTCAAAGTTGTTTCCATTTTAATAATTTTTCTGGTCACTCACTTGGCTGTGTCCAGAAGTTGACTGACACCAAGTTCTTGGAACAACGCACTGAATTGTACATCAATTGTCTCACCCAGATCAGTATACATGGAGTTTACCTGAATCAGCTGAAAATTTTCTGATAAAAATTTTCTAGTAGAAAATGGTTTAAATCTCATTCCTTCCACCTTCCTTCTGCAATCAACCAGCATTTCTGAGAAATGATCATCTATGTGAGCATCAACCTATGGGAAAAAATCTCAGTAAATTCACGTTTAACAAATACTCTGTCCAGGACTGTCTGTGTAACAAGCTGTATTCAGCCTTCAAAGTCCCTTTGAAATGTGCTTCACGGTGTATCTAGTTTAAATTCACTGACTAGAACAGGTTTTTGTTTGCTCAGGGACAGGGCCACAGTTAACACCTGATCATTCAGTATTTCTGAAGTAAAAAAAATGTTAGAGTTAAAATCTATGAAGGAAAAATAGAGGCCTGCACATAAATTATAAGGTACAGTTTACGGCTATACAGATGCGTAATAGTTCCAGTTCCCCAGCTTTTCACATCTTTTTTCCAAAATAAGTGTCTCAGTGTCTTCTGATCAGGGCTGTCTCTCGGTACATATTGCAGTCTCTCTGCTTTTCCAGGCTTGTTAACCAGAACTGACTATGGTGTATTATCCCCTGGACCTCTGTTGAGGTGATACTTCCACAGATTTACCACCTGCAAGGGTGATTTGATTATCCTCTAGTGTCTCCAGTTTCTAAAGGAAATGATTTTGTTAGGCACAGATACTGAAAACATTTAGAGCCTTGCAAAAGTATTAATGGTTCATTCATTTACTGTACTCATCATGTCCGAATACAGTTTACTTTAAAATCCTCATGCCTCCAAAACACCACCTCTCTCAGGATAGTCTAAAGTGACAAGCAGAATCTGTTTGTAACTTGTATATGTTTTTACACTTTCTGTTTCTCTACACGAAGAGAGGGGTTGCCTGTATTAGATCCTGTTTGCTATGTGGCATTGCTGATAAAGCTGTGAATTAAATTAGATTAAATTAGCCTAAATTAGCCTAGTTTGCCTGTACAGTTCATATACTTCCCACTTGGCATGTTTTGCTTTCACTCAGACAATTTACATAATTATAAACCTTCAGCTGATCCTAACTATGAGAACTGTTCAAACCTCGTAGCACATCTTGGAGCTCTAGTACAGTAAGTCTAGACACACTGAAGCCAGTAGAAATACTGCCACAAAAACCAGATTACACTCAATGAAACTGTTCCTTCCCTTTTATGCATCCTCATATCTCTGCAACAGTTGTTTTGGGAAGATGAGCAGGTTGCTCAATAGCAAGAACAGAATTCTGAAACTTCACACTAGATGCATCAGGTTGCTGTGATTTATTCTACAGCTTGAATTTATTCTAGAGCTTGGTCCCTGATCCTTTGCTTCACATACATTCAAGATTGCATCCAGGCACCAATCTGGAACTCACTTTTTTAAGAAAACGTGGATACCACTGAGAGGATAGTTTGTTCCAGGGTCCATTTGATAGAGCCAACAAAAATACCAGCAAGTCTGAACTGATTAACTCTTGGAAAAGGCTCAGTCCCTAGCATGGTAAAGCAAAGATGCTATAGAAGCAGCCATTGTGTACTCTCTGGTTGAAAAGGGGACGGGCCATTTTTCAGCGAGGATGTTTGAATGAAATCTTGTGACTATCTCAGCCATTTGTGTAATTTCACTACTATTATCCAAAAATCATTCCCAGAGTTTTTGAGGACTGCTTCAATAAAATACGTAATTGTGATGGAAGAAAATTGTGATTGCAATTACATTGAGAAATGTTGCTCAAATCAGCAAGATATGACGACACTTAACCCTCAAAAAAATAAAAATAGAACTGATCTTGAAGAGACACAGAAACGTTAAGTAAAAATCCAGAACTGACAGAGGCAAAGCCACAACACTTCTGTTCCCATTCTCTTTAGTTATGCTAGCAGGGAATTTTTGCTTTCTTACAGGACCATTATCAGTTTCAGATTCTATCATCTTTGTATTCCTCCCAATAAGACCACTATATACAAGAAGTAATAGTGTGCTCAGTGCTATAGTAGTAGAGTAATAGCTTCTTTAAAAGGTCAGTCATATACGATTTCTAGAAGAGCAGACAAAATTTGACAGGGAAATAGCAAGAAATTCAGAACTTTTCATTTCATGCTATCAGGAGCTAACAGGAGACATTGCAAAAGAAATAGGCTTCTGTAGCTGAAAACAAAGACCATGTTATAATTAGAAAGACGCATTACCAATAAGTTGTAAAAATGAGACTTTATTAGAAGAAAATAGAAGGTGAGGGAAAAGCTCATTTTGGTTTTCCAATGTTCATATTTTAAATGTTTACTTCATTTTTCACCTGTGCTGGTAATATAACAACTGTTGCTCAGATATTTCTTTTGTGTGAACCTGCAGGCTAGCCAGGACAGATCAGTGGTTCAAGGTAGGATTAAAGAAGCTGGGCAGATTCATTAGGTCATTGGGAGAAGAATCTGAGCACTGAAATAGAGGTATCTTAAATGCTATACTGTTCTTTCCTTTTGTTTTGGTTCTTTTGAACTGTTAGAATCCATTCCTGTACTTAAGTCAGAAGAGATGTAAGATTTCAAGTAAATTAATTTAATGTAAACAGGGACCTTATACATAAGTGTAGACTCTGTAGTGTCTAATGGATTGAATACACACATCTTAAGTATGTGTTTTCAGTAAAAAGAAATCCAGATACTGGATCAGTACTAATAATCTCAAATTAGAATCTACCTTAAAGTCTCTTTATCCTATTAGAAATACTGATTTACAAACAATTCACAAACATGTAATTTAAGTATTAACTGAGTGCTACACCTCAGAAGGACTAATTTTCTATTTTTGAGCAATTGCCCAACTTCTTATTTCCTCTTTGCTCCAGGAATTCTAGAAATATGTAGTTACAAATTCAGGAAATCCAGCACATGTCTGATCAATAACAATTTTACTCACTTACCCAAGCTGCCATCTTTTAGGTAGGATGCACTTCCACCAAAAAAAAAATTAAACAAACTGGTAGTATTAAAATATTTTCTTTAATAATTAAAACAGAATGTCTTAAAAGGCAAAGGTTTTCTAAAACCGATACAGACTTATTTGTATAATAATGCCCTGGAATAAAAAGGTTAAATGTACGTCAGTTATATGTAATTAATATCATGCAATACTGTTCATGCTACTTTTCCTGCATCTGTCTCTAAAAGATTATGACATGTTGAAGTTATCAAAATGGATGTGTTTATATAAAACTGACAGTGAAATGTACTAGAGATGACAGCTTTGAAGATCATACAAAAATAGAACAGGGAGATATACTTCATCATAGAGACCCAACAGAATCATGCCTTTTTTTTTAAAAAAAAAAAAAAAAAAAGAGGAAAGAGTACAAAATACAAAACTTGGGATTTTTTTTCTTAATTCTGCATAATAGTTGCTCCTAGATAGTTGCACTAGCTGATGTATGTTGTTAACTGTTAGATGATTAGTTCTAGAATTGCCCAGAAAATCTTGAGACTTTTATGGCCAAAAGCTTGCATGACAAAGAAACAATATTTTGTAAAGGCCTTAATGGCATTACACGGAAAACGGTGTTTATACTTTCTAACAATGGTAACCTTGGGGTAAGTGTCACGTACAAGGAGTCTGGTTTTATTTTACAGTAAAAGCTGATTTTGGCAGAAAGGCAAAATTGGAAACACTGAATATAAATGAGGTATTTATGACACCATTCTAATCAGGATATGTCCATGCAATGAAATTAAGTATGGCAAAGTGGTTCTCCAATAACTGTGCAAATAAAATTAAATTAAATGGAAAACCATTGAACATTGTTATCCTTATCCGTTCTTAAAGAATAAACAGTTAGAAGCCAAAATCGAAATTGTACCTTTTAATTGCTTATTAAACTTTTAACAGTTACATACTAAATATGAAAATGTAAAATGTGATATATATGTATATTTGATTAATCATGCACATTTAAACTTACAGTTGTAAGTAAACTACCACCAATGATTAACCAGAAAAACCATTCAGATGTTTTTTTTTTTTTTCAGTCAGGGTTAACATCTTTGTAATATATTTTTTCAGTGACTTAGAATTCATTTAATTATATAGTGGGGTGTGTTTCTTTGCTTCAAGATAGACTGAATGTTAACTCATACTCTCAGGAAAAGGGTAGGTGACCCTTTGCTTCCCATGCTGATCCTCACCTGCAGATAAGGAGCAGTGGCTTTCTGGTAACTGAGAAAAGCATCTTTCTCACCTTTCTTTCTTTCCCTAAAAAGAACTCGTACATCCTTAAACGTGGTGTGTGTTGTCTTTTTGTATAAAAAGTAATGATGTTTACTAATCTTTGTGAGATGTTTTCATGGTCAGTGGAAGGAAAGTCACGTACAAGAGCAAAGCATTAGGTTTTTAAAAAGTTTTTGTCAAATAAAGCACATCAGTTGTACAGCAATGCTATTCAGGCAGCTCACCAGTCATTTTCACAGCTTCCTTAAGCAAAGATGAATGGTAGATTGGCAGCAGGGAGTTATTTTAGCACCCCTTTTCTACTTGGATTCTTCCAGAACTTGCTGCCCACCAGGCATCCTTACACTGTGGGTGTGCAACTTCTCCTGGCCAGCAGGAAGAGCAGGAGCAGTACCTGACAGGACCTGAAGACAACTCCTTCTGAGGACATCCTGGAGCAAGTGTCTTTCTTCCCATGCTTTCTATGGTGCTGTATTTCACAGCGTTGCTGTGACCTTCTCTGTCATCTCATTTCAAGATATTTAACCTTCTGACTTTTCTCTTTAAAGCCAAAACATTTGTATTTCTAACTTAACATTGTCAAACTTCAGTTAAATACTTTCTTTTAATTTTCTTATCCGATTTCTTTCAATTTTCAAAAAACAAACAAATCTGGTTATTGCTAGAGGTTGTTGTTAAGATGAAAGTTTCCTCAATTTCACTGACAGAATTTGGGGCTGGGAGGAGATGGGGGGACAAAAAGAGAAATGCATGTCTAGTAAGAGAACAGATGGAGGAAATCTTACGCTTCATTGAGGCTGGTGCTCACTTCACTACCTAAGGAATGTCCCTCCTGAGAATCACAGCTGAACACTGTGTCAGGTTTTGCT
Organism: Athene noctua; assembly: GCF_965140245.1. NCBI lineage: Eukaryota > Metazoa > Chordata > Aves > Strigiformes > Strigidae > Athene > Athene noctua. The sequence continues at coordinate 23,158,827 of NC_134037.1, read as the reverse complement.
CTCAAATTGGAAAAGAATTTTAGGCACAGCTTTGACCTGAAAGTGGTGAGTTGAACTGCCGTGTTTTTTTATAATTAAAGGAAGTGAGAACTTTTAAGGTAATGCAAACAAAGGATCTCACATGGAAAAAAAAAAAAAAGGATTTTCATGTTGATTATAAAATTTAAAAAGCATTTTTTATGTATACTATACAGCTTTGTTCTTTCATGATTTTGGAAATAACATCAAAGTTTGTGCAATTCTAAGAGGCAAAGTATTACACAAAATCCCAAACCAGATTTCTTTTCTTGCCAGAAAAGTAATATGGCTATTTTCAGACATAATTTTGGTTGAGAAAAACAACTCAGAGTTTGTCAAAACTGTTATACACTTATTCAGACCAAAATTCCAAACCTGAAAAATGTATCTATTTTTCATAACACCTTTACTCTTAATGTCTTTGCCTGAATTTCAGGCAAAATTTCACAGTGGGACTGACACAGGTGGAACAATAACACAGCAATACATACAACAATGATGGACATTCAGAAATGCCTGTGCATTAAGATTTAATTTATCTTCTCTCAGTAAAAAATTTGGGTATCAAGAATATTGAAACTGATGAGCAGTGGAGCATTTAATAGCACAAATAATGTATTGGCACATGATGATATTGTCTCATATTCTGTATATTTTAAGGCTGCAGTTTTCTCGTATGTTAAAGTAATCAATCCCACTTGCACTATAAATGTCAAGTACTATATATGAAGGTTAATGTAAATTTTCCCTCTTGCAACAAGAAAACAATATTCTGTAAACCTGGAAAAAAGCCACCATATAATACTAAAATGTTTTCAACAGTTAAGCAGGAAAAAGCTGTCAACAACAGCAAGAATAATGATCATTTAGGCTGTTACGAAAATATTAGCAACAGTCCTTCCTTGCCATATGCATGTGGTTAAAAGTTAATTTTACTGTACATATTGACAGTCATCATCTTACAAATTCCCATGCACATGAATAACTAGAATCAGGCAAGAAAGAGATTATTTAACAAAATTATGCATAATTTTGCATAAGCATAAGCTTTTGAAGCACTATATTTTTTACTTGAAAGCTGTACAGCAATCCTTCTAAAAAATAACAGAGCTTGAACTCTGAGTTGTTACTTTTAAAACCTTGTTTGGAAGATTTGTTGTTGTTAGGCCAAATATTATGAACATTTAAAATAATGCCACTTGCATATTTTGCAGTGATTTCTCTTTCTATTTCTTTAGTGATCCAGTTAAAAAATCTACCTATTTCTAGTATGATACTTAAGGAATAACTTAAGATTTATTCAAGTGTTCCTAAAAGCATTTCCAAAATACATATCCTTTATTTACATTTACAGTCAAGAAAATACAAGAGATCTTCATTCCAGAGTATTTTGATGGCTAGGCTATTCACCAAAGTTGGAGAGAACCAACAGGAATGACCACATGAGCACCCTGTCACATCAGGTTTGATTTTGATGCAGGTTTTCTCGTTGTTTAATAATTGAGCTCTCTCTCATGGGCTAAAGTGCCCATTGACAGGAGATAGTAAGAACAGTTGCCCAAGAAGATCTAAGAGCCTGATGGTAAATGCACTCCACTGGGGTGAGTCTCAAGCTCATCCAGGTCAGGGCTGTGAATCTAGTTATATTGCTTTCTAAATGAGAGTCCCTTTCTTTGAGTTGTGAGTTATCAGGATGTTCCTTCCACCTGTTTCTACCTGATCACCACGATCAGCAGTTTCAGCTTAGACTTGAGAAACCTTTATCAACAAAAACGTTACTGAAAAGAGCTCATTCCTAGAAAAAAATCCAACCCAACCCAAAACCCCCCAAAACATCAGTTTCAATCCATTATTGACATATATTTTGCCAAAACAACCTCACTCACCCTCACTTAGGAGGACAAAAAAGTAGACACATTATTTGTTGACATTAAATTTGTCAACCTATAAGGTAGCAAGTCAGATTGGCATTCACCTATCATTTTAAACAGGGACCAGATAGTCCAGTTATCTGGAATCAGATACCTGGTATAAGATCTCATGTACAGTGTACAAGCTCACATGCATTCAAATACTTTGCTTTCAGAGCTGACTAGAGGTCACTGAAAGCTTGGAAAATGATGAAGAACTTCAAGCAAATTAGCATTATCATTACTAAAATTTTTAATAATTAAAAAAAAAAAAAAAAAAAAGGAAAAGTCTTGGGGAAACAAAGTGTATCAAAGGCTCCTTAACATCAGCCTTTTTATCAAGAAGTCCCACAGCAGAACTCACCAGGTGGTGTGTGGCAGGATGCTGGGGATGTAAGATGTTTTTGTTCTTACACACTTCACAAAGTAACTGCTATTGGCCACTGTCAGAGACATGGCACTGGAATGGATTTGGTCTGATAGAGCAGAGCCTTTATTTTATTCATTTTACTATGTCTTAGTACAGGAATATAATATTCTATCTTTATAAATCAGTTATTTTTATCCTTTTGAAAAATTAGGAAATATAACCTACACAATGAACAGACAAGCAGTGTTCTAATGTCAAATAATGACAGTATTGTACAGCACAACTGGTGTCCACCCAACAGTGTGTAACAGTTTCTAAATTATTGATAAATGAAGTAGATAGCCATAAAGTCTAATAAAGGGAAAAGGTAATCACTTTGGAAAACTAGGATGGCAGGCCATAAAATCCTGAGATGATCTCAAAATCAAGAGTGGAAAGCAATATGCATGTTCATTAGATCACCTCCTTTGCTTTCAATGAGAATGTCCTCTCCTGCATCTTCAGTTTGCTTGGAGCTTGCAGGCAGACCCAGAACTGTCAGCCACTGGAATAAGGTGGAGTTCCCTCCTGTGAAAACCTACAGAAAGGCTAAGCCACTTTCCTAAACAACAAAGAGTGATAAAGAGAGTGTGAGGAAAAACACAGCACTGCCTCTTACTTCAAAGCTGGATGCATTCTGTCAGGTGCCAAATTAATGGACATTGGTTTTCATTAGTCTGGGTGATTGTCCTGCCTCGAGGGAGGGTTAGAAAGGGAAGTCTTTGTGGGAATCCCTGATAGGGTTTCCTATTCTTCCTTACAGTGGGATAGATTATGATGAACTTTTCAAACTGAAGTCAAAACAGGAATCCAAAATGACAGCTTTTTATAAACATTTATCCCAGAGACTATGGTGTGAAGAAAATGTCTGCTAGACATAGAAAATGGACATATTAAGCGTAGAATTTGGTAAACTTCATGGAGTAGACTTAATTTCCCAGCTTTCAGCAGAGAAAACAGACCTTTCTTACACTGAAATTGTCAGTGTCCTTAAGGGTTTTAGTTGGTGGCTTATTTGAAAACAGAAAAATTCTTGAATACATTGAGGGCTGAAGGTTCATACAGGGCCTGAAGTATTTTGATTTGGAGGGGCCTGACATCATTTGACATTTCCTAGTATCAAATTAAAAAATTAAAAGACAGGCATTGCAAACAAAGTACCCCTGAGACTGCAGTTGTAGAAACAAACAATATTTCATCTTTGTATTTAAGTGTTGAAGCCAACGCTGTTTTAATAATCATATTATTTGAGAATAGGTATTATAGCATTTTCTGCGTATTGACATAAGGAATTAGAAGGTTTGCAAAGTAAAGCAGGTCAGATCATAGAATCATAGAATAGTCAGGGTTGGGATGGACCTTTAAAGGTCGTCTAGTCCAATACTCCCTGCAAAGAACGACCCCCTGCAATCTTCAGTTAGATGAGGTTGATCAGAGACCTGTCCAACCTGACCTTGAATGGTTCAAGGGATGGGGCATCTTGGGCCAATCTGTTCCAGAGTTTTACCACCCTCATTGTAAAAAATTTCTTCCTTATATCTAGTCTAAACCTACCCTCTTAGTTTCAGACCATTACCTCTTATCCTTTTGCAAAAGTCCCTGCTAAAAAGTCTGTCCCCATCTTTCTTTTAAGTCCCCTTTAAGTATGAAAGGCTGCAATAAGGTCTCCCTGTAACCTTCTCTTCTCGAGGCTCTCTTAGTCTTTCTTCATATGAGAGATGTTCCATCCCTCTGATAATTCTTGTGGGCCTCCTCTGGACCCACTCCAACAGGTCCAATTTTATTAGCAATTTCCAATTTGTTTATTTGGAGCATTTTTTTTTTTTACCATTTGCACTTCCATCCCTACCACTAACAGTAAGCATACTATCACATTGCAGCACATCACAACTGCTCTCACACCCTACTTGGGAACCTATTATCTTCTGTTCCCACGCTACAGTTTGGGAAATCATAACTAAAGTTCGTACGTGGTATAATGTGTAATGTTTAAATGAGCTGTCTTGAAATCTCGCCGTAGTGCAGAGTTGCTCACTATTTTTAAGATGTAATCTCATTTAAGAGGAAAATACTAAGTTTTCAGAAAAGTCAGAGAAAGAAAAGGACGAGGACAGGAAGGAAATTGCTGGCATCACCTCAAGGTATGAGAGCAATCATAAAAACTTGCAGAGTGAAATACATCTGATCCACTACCTCCCTGCCTAACTAAGACAGAACTAAAAAAAATACATTTGGGAGATCACACCAAGATAGATACACACAAAGTTTCAAAGAGTTTAAACAAGTACTGGCTTATACTGTCAGTTTAGGGCCCAAGTCAATACTCGTTGATAATCCAAACTGCTTACGTGTTGGCTCTCACTCGAACAGGAGGAAAGAATCTAGCCCCAGAAAGAATCAGCTTAAATTCAATCCCTTCTAGTTAAGAAATCTGAGCCATGTGGTGTAAAGAATGGGCTAAACCATGCCAGAAGTACCTGCTATAAAGTAATAAGGGCAAAATCCATTCACTGTGATTAAATTGGTCCATGAAGAAACATTCTTGCAGTAGTATGGCTGCCTGCATTTGTTAGGGCATCCTCATAACATACCATCTGCTCTTTTATGTCCTTCTTTATAGCTCTGACTTTCAGAGAGATGGTAGCGATTACCTCACATCTTTATTATATAAAAACTGCTGTTTGCTAGTTCAGTGTTCAAGAAAAAAAAAAAAAGTTTTTGCCAGTTACTCATCAATTTGCTCATCTGTTTGTCCTATGCAACATGATAATTTCAAGTCTGCTGACACTGTTACCCAAGGGAGTATGATTCATGCAATAATTTTCCTTCCTTCCTGCCTATTTCTTTTAAATTTACTGTAACTTTCATATATCCCATACATAATTTTTACCTTAAACTATTCTACTCTTACTGGTACTACAGTCCATTTAACTTAAAATCTTATTTTCTTATTTTAGATAGGAGACTTACTAGTATCAGAAAAATAAATTAAGATGGCATAAAATTTTGGTTTCTTAGCATCCCATTTTGCCAGGATACCTAGTTTCTTCTATTATCTTGGAAAATTAACTCCTTCAAGAATAAAGACTCATATTCATAACAATACATTTTTGGTTTTAGAGTCCATTCCCACCAAGACTACAAAAGAATCTTAGCAATGTGGGTAGTTTCTTCTTTTTCAGTAGGGAGGTTATTTAGCATGCTCCAGGATACATCATCAACCAGTGACCTTCTGAATGAGTCTCCTGACACTGAATCCAGTAGTGACTAGACGATTTCCACTGCGAGGGAAAGGCAGTCGAGAAAGAGATCATGCTGGCAGCACTTTCATGTTGGGGAGCTCCGATCAGGCGAGTCTGAAAATGCACAGCAAAGTATTGATCCTGGCAAAGACACTTCTTTGTGGTTGCCTGATTTGTGAGCTAAAATGGTCATGGCTAATTTCTTCATGCTCTATATGAACTGAGCTGAGGGAAACATTTTGACTCATAAAGCAAACCCTAATACACAAAGTAAAGGAACAGGGAGTAATATCTTGTGGGCAGTCTCCCTCTTCACCAGACTGCTGGAGGCAGTGCATGAGGTTAAATGGCTTTTAACTCTCAGCACTGACCTATTTATTAAGTGTTTGCTTGATATTTCTGAAAGAGAGTTTTCATTCTCATGTTTTGATGGGTTTAGAAGAGTTCGCAGCTTACATGAGGAACGTAATTTTGGTCCCTCTCACAGGAGGTTTTGTGGAGAATCTTTACAGACAAGAATGTGCCACTTTCTTCCCAGAGAAAGCTGACAGGCTGTAAGGAATGTTCCTTTTTACTTAATTGTCCATTTCTCTTTTCCCTCAGGTAACTGTCTTCTTTCTTTGTCCCAGATGCAGAAATGAACACCTGCTCTCCCATTTCCTCCAACTGCCACAAAACTTCCACATCATGTGTGGTTTTTTCCATGCAGTTTTTCCTCTGCTTATTATTTGCCTTGGTTTTCTTCTTACCTTTTTCTTCAAAATATTACTTTTTAAAAAAAATTACTTTAAACAAACTAAAGCATATCTGACTTCAATGCCTTGTTTCACCCGATTTTTTTCCTATGCATGCTTTAACTCATTCCATTCCAGATCCCTTCCCATTTGCTGTGCACACAGAATGCAAGGGAACCATCTGTGAAGTTGCAACTGTCTTTCTAGGTCTCTTATGTCTCAGGTAGTGGGGTAGTCCTCACTTTGGCATTTACAATAGCATCTTCTTCTAGACGTATGCAGCTGACACGTAGATGCGAGTTCAGTGTTACCACATTTGTGCTCTTTCTTCTCTTTTGTATCAAATACTTACTTGCTAGAGCTGTTGTTACTCTTGTTTTCATGCCTCTAGAAAGGAGCTGAGTCACACCTGAATCCCCTGGCAGAAAGAAAAAGGGGGACTCTTACACTTCTTCCTCCGTAAGAGATTTGGTGTTCAGAGGCAACACCCTGCCCCAACCTCTTTACATATATTAGCTTGTTAAAGAGAAAAAGCTGCACTGCAATGATGTAATTTACACACATTCTGGATGGACAGTGAAGCATTGAGAAAATCATGAGAAATTATTAAGTCATGATTTAATCTTTTTGCCTCTGGACCAGTCCTCATGCTTTTGAAATCTGGGAATTGGGAGTCCTGTCACATTTATGATACTAATTCTAGTAAATCTATACATAACAGCTTTGTAGACATTCTACTTCATCTCAGAATCCTAAATCTACGTCATCAGACCTTTTAACCAGCTTGGAAGATTCTGCACACAGTTAAAACCATGTAAACAGAGTTAATATAAGGCCTAAATTAAATTACAGTAGATGTCAGAACATGTTAAGATGTCAGATTTGTCTATTTTCCAGTACTACATAGCAATGGAGCCCTCTAAGGGTTATAAAGCAAACTGATTGCTTTCTAGCTAAGACGTAATACTGCCAATTATGTATTTCATTGAAACAATTACACATATTCTCCACTTCATCTTTTTTTGATGAGTTAATACAGCTATAGCGTACCACGCTTAACTGGGTTAAATTTAAATGAGATGACCACTCTATAAGGGTATTTTCTACAATAACGCAGTTAATGATATTGAATGATAATGGCTGTTGCCAATTAGAACTGAATTAATATGTGTCTACTTAACGGGCATACATACAACAAAACCTGAAGCATAATATTCTGACTAGTAGTATTTTAACCCATAATTTTCTAAGTAAAAGAAGTGCAATGAATATTAACTTTAATGCAATTAGTTTACTTTTAGCATTTTCATTCAACATTTTGTATGAAGCCTCAGCCAGACTTTTAAAAGAGGGTAGATTTTATTTTGAGGGGACAAGGTCTCCATCTTTCAACTGAAAGGATTTTTTGTGACAATTTTGAGCTACTGAAGTCTGGAATTTGTCAATATTAATATGTATTAGCATACACAAGAATTAAATAAGCAGTCAGTTGAAAAAATGTGATGATAATTTTTTTCTGTAATTTTAGCTTACTTGGCATTTATTGTATATTTCTTGATCACGATACAACCATGAGTTGTTTTAAGTGATTAATTTTACTCTCACTTTACAAATACATTGATATGACTTGCAATTTATATTACAAAAAGGTCTGAAAGACTCCAGTGTATTTCCCTCCACTTAAAGTGTCAAAATTGTGATGTCAGAGTCTTTTTGGATGATTTCTCTTAATGTCTTGAAAGTCATAAATTCCCTGAGTTTCTTCAGAGCCTGAAGGAGACTTCTTTCTCTTTTCTGACATAGATGTATAAATCAACCTCTCCAGTATAGTTCATTCAAATATAAAACTTGCCACTTTTTATAAACTTTATAGAAGTGAATGGTTTAGGGAATCACAGCTTACCTATAAACTCTGTGTTCTGCAAATTTTCAAATTCTTTTTAAAAATATCAAACGGATACTAACAAATCAGTTTCTGAAGAAGCTCTATATAATATTTCGGAATATTTTAACTTTTATTTCAGAGAGAATTACATGGAAATCATATACCATTACAATTGCCATTGTTTGCTATAAATCCAGTCAGCTAATCTTGCATGTTAAATTTTCAGAAAACTTGTGTAACACACACTATTTACTAATTAATTTGAAATTTTGATGGTAAAAATCAATAAACCAATTTGCTAGAAAGGAATTGGTCTCATGAGGTCTTCTTATAAATAATTTTTTCTTAATCAGAGGGATGCTGTGTCCTGCTTTTTGATAATTACTGTAGAAAAATTAGTCTAATTTAGGATTTACGACCACTGAAACAAGTGCATAGATAAAATTGGACTGTTTCATTTGTGTTGACTCTGTGAATTAAAAACACTGTGATTACTTACAAAAGGTCTATTAATTAACCTATAAAACCAACACCTTTAAGTAAAGCCATTAAGTCTATTTCTAATCCCATTTTACAACATCACTGTGGATCAAATTTATTTAAACAAAGTTTACAGTCCCCTGAATTCTGCTAGAAAATACTTTGCTATGAAGGGCTGAAGACTTGTGTATTATTTGTTTGGTACATCAACTTCCTGATTTTTCTGATGCTTTTGCTTGAGTTCACATTCTCTCCAGGGTGGCTATAGGAACTTGATTACTCGCGCTGATCCCTAAATCAAGGTGAATAGTATCAGAGGCAAGATTCAGTTAGGTCAGTTACGGACCTAAAGTGATTCACGTTTTGAATCATTCTCCCACTATATATTACCTAAAGATATATTACTAATGAGCTGTTGGGTAGATCATTACTGCAGACTGCAAAGGAATAGCACACTTCTACCTTTGTTCATGTATTTATTCCAATTCCACAGCATGATTAATTAAATGAAGAATTTCTAAAAGCTTGTTTCCACCATATTAAAACACTTCTAAGCTTAGTATTCCTTAATATCAAGCTATATCAGTCCTAATTGTATGAACAATTTCACATCCTGCCCCGGTAGTTGAAACTACCTAGGTGTATTTATTACACAAACTTAAAACTGAGAGACAAGTATGATTTCAGTGAAGGGTCCTAGCCTCATACCTCTTTGTCCAGCTGAACTTCATTCTGCCTCCCCTCAGGTCACGTTGCAAACCCTTTTTCTCAGGTTTTTACTGGATCAGAAGGGAGGAAAGGTATACAAGATGGTATTTATTTGATTCAGGGTTGGATTAACAAGCATGTTATAAACGACACTTGGGACTTGTCCATTTTAAGAAATGTGCCTTGTTCCAATCAGTTCTGGTGAATGCCTTGCTAATTATTACAACATTTTCAGATGAAACAGGCAGCACAGTTCATCTTGACATTGGTTTCAACTGGTTCTAACCCTGGACAGTGCCAAAGAAAACAGGACCATGATTTCAGTGAGACCACTTAAAGTCAGTGCTTGTAGCAGTGCAACATATTACCAGTTACAGCTCTTTTCCTGGCTTCATCACGCCTGTGAAGTATATGAGAAAGGTTCCTACAGTTCACATTTAAATGAAACTATAAACACAAATACAGGAAATGTAGAGGCCTTGCTTTTCAGTCCTCCAGGATACCTCCTATTCAGTACAACACTGTTCTAGTTTTGTAGCAAAACAGTGGCATAAATATGGCCACAATTTGGAGGAACTGGTCAGAAGAAGATAGATGACAAAAGAGAGGTCCACAAAGCACATCAGTTTTGAGTTACCAGGCTGGCATTTCACAAGCATGCTGGGTTATAATTGCCTAACGTTTTCAGAGTCATTATGTGTATGTGCATGCATGTAAAGCACAGGAGAGAGACTGAAGCCCATTCAAACTGAAAGTCTGTATTTGTAAAGAAATGCTGTGTGGAAACAGAATTCATATGAATTGCAAGGATAAATAAAAACAGGTTCAAAATCAGGTGCACAAAGGGGAACACCCAGTGGAAAACTCTGCAACTGCAACTTCTCAAATGAAGTCATAAAGCCCCTCAACACTGCTAAGTACTGTCTTCCAGATGGTGGAGAAAGTCTGAAGTGACTTCTGAGAACTTCAATCATGACTATAACCGACTGCTAGCTACACAACATACTAAGGACAGACTTGGTAACAATGCATTACGCAAGGGTAAATCACAAGGAAACAGAAGACATGCATAAGCTCTGTCAGTTCATGAACCAGACTGCTTCAGTAAGCTTTCCTGCATATTATTCACACAATAATTGTTTTATTTTATGTTGTTATACTTCTTTTAAATTGGTTGAAGGCAGGCTCCTCCATATAAAATGTAGGTATGAGCAAATGGACTATTTCTTTCTTTGCCTCATTAAGAAGCTTTAAAACACAAAATACCCACACAGTCCTGACTCTGGAAGCATATATGCACATCATCACTGCTACAAGTACTTTTTAACATAGAAAGCAAGAGTATCGATAAACATTTCCAAGTGACTGCAGATGTGTCTTGGAGCTCAGCTAACAATTTATGCTTTCAGAGGCTGCAGTCCAAGCTTTCCTGGCCATCCCAAAATTTGCAAAAAGTATTTATGAAGCTACAGTGAAAAGCCCTACAGAACTGGCTCGAAAGGAAAGCTTTGAGTCAGCTTTTGTATGTGAGATAGTGACATCCACTGGCAACTTCAGTTAATTGCAATGATTTCTTCCCCTGATGCACAGAAAAATAAGAATACCTGTGGTTTGCTGAAACACATTAAAATATTATAAGACATATTTTAAAATATTAAAACCATTAAAAGACATACACAATACTTGAGGTTCCTAAACAGATACATTTGATATAAAAATGCTGTATTCATCTACAGTGAAAAATTACATTTTGCCTCCAATTTTTAATCAAGCTTACAATAAAAGCAAAAAATGTTTAGCTGTATTTAAAGAAATAGAACATTCCCTACATTACAGCTGTATTCTTTTCTATCTTGTTCACACAAAGAATCATTACTCCTCTTTTTCCCGACATTCCCAGTTCCTGTAAAAAAAGAGTTCAAGATCTGAGCTTATGATTCTCAAAATCCATAGAGCAATTCTCCATAGACTTTTCCTCCATTTAGTAGTCTCAGCCTTCTTTTAAGACCCAGCTGATGAAAAGTATTAAGACTGTCCTTCATGTTCTTCATTTAGAATACACACAAGGATGCAGAAGACCTCAACCTACTGTCTTTCTGTGCCTTTGGGAGATAAGTGTTTTTTATGGGAGATGGGGATATCCAAAACACGTGTCTACTAAGCTAGCAAATACTCCTGAGGAACAGACATTCAAATTCTCTTATTGGATTGGTTCCATTTTGCCTAGCATAATGAGATTCACTGGTCCAAGAAAAGGTGAAAATACACTCCAAGCTAAGGATATGGCATTTCAGTGGATGTGGAAAAAGAGAATTCTAGGTTCTCATGCTTGGAAACTCATGTCATCTCAGTTATTACTTTTCCATAGGGAATGAGGCCAACTTCAAACTCCAGGAAGTTTGCCAAGCAAATTCTGCTAATCTATCTTTTCACAGATTTATATGCAACAAAACTACTTTCTACTATGGTAAAGCTGCCAGGTTAATATTACTTTCTCCCTTTTAATGTTTTTCCACGCTAGCTGACACCATGTGTTGTTGTGGAAAGACATGTTAAGGAACGCTGAAGATATGAGTCACTGCCTGCAAGGTACACAGAACCGGTAACAAACCTCCTCTGTCTCATCTTGCTCTCCAAAGGATGCAGCTGAGCAGCTAACAGTCTTTCTGAACGTATGTTCCAAACTGAAATAATCAAGCTCTTTGCAAGCAACCTAAATTCAGGTCTCCCAAATAAAAGCAAAGGTATTCCACCAGCCTTGAACATTTGGCTCTCATTCACTTACACATACAAAATTCTAAGTAGGCAGAACAGCCTCTAAATTCATGATGTAATTATTCTGGTTTGTCAGCAAGCAGGACCTTACATTATGTTATTGCACTATCACTTCATAAATCCAGACACATAATGAAGGAAAGCCACACTTTACTTAATTCTGAGGGTTTCTTTTATGGTTAAAGACACCTAGTTTGTTGGGTTTTTTTAAAAAACTTAGCTCTCAAACTAGTGTTTCTTAGGCTGGGTTAGGTAGAGGACAACTCCGATAAAAGTTTGAGTCTTCCTGACGTAGAAAATGGGAATATTTTTCTGAATACGTATATGGAAACCATATTTTTGTGTTAGTGAAAATTTACCTTATACAACTACTACATTTACATATTATAGTTTCAGTAGTCAGGGAGGTTCAAAAACACCAAGCTTACAATTCTGAAGTGTACATGCTGAGATGTTCATCCTTCAAAAAAATGTTGATGTAATTTTGGAACTTGAAGCTGTTTATACTTTCACTTGGCAATACTTCTAGGAGACAAAAAACCCTCCATCAAACCGATACTTTCTAAACCACTTATTATCCACCTCCTAGCTATCACATTGTCAGTGCTATCAGAAATCAACAGATAATATACATCTCAAACAGATTTTTACTTGCTAATTAAATATAAAGCACCTGCCACTCACATTTTAGGGTTCACCGTCCTTCAACTTTGTTAAAGGGCTGTCATGACCTGGATCTTATATTAAAGGGCAAAATTACTCTGAAATGCAACACAATTAAATACTGCTTGAAAGGTCAACTACACTGAGAGGAAGGAAAATTTAAGCAAGCACAAAACTACTTCACTTGGGATCCCCAAAGGTAGAGAGAATTTCTCTAGCAAATCTTGTGCCAAGCAAGACTAAATTGGGCAATACAGAAGTAATTTCCGTTATCTTGTCTATGTTATGCTAGACAATTCTAATTGCTATAGCTCACCAGTTTCACATACTTACAGAAGACGGGATTTCCATTATTCCAACCTCACACACAAGAAAGAAGACAAGATACTGAACTATTTGAAGAAATTTTGCCTTGAATGTACTAAATAAGGCACACTGTTTTCCACTGCGAGACTTGCTGCTTAGCTGCTCTGACCACCTCATTTACTGTGAACCACATTCATACGTGCTGTGAAACCAAAGGCCACTGGTAACAGGTGCCATCTCTGTATGACAAGGTACTACAGCTTTAAGTGTGTGATACTAAATGAGTTGTGCATTGATATTGTTGCAGAACAGTTCACAAGGGGAAAGTCAGGAGCACATTTGTGTGGTCATGCTTAGGGCCATATATGAAAAATTTCATACCTCTCCCACTCAGATTGTTAATAGCAAAGCTGAACTTCTCTAACAAGCCTGGGAGGACTACATCTATCTATTTAAAACCAAAGAGGCCTGCTCCTTGGTCCTGAAGACAGGTGCCACAGCCTATCTTGCAGCCATTTGGACAGATTCTATTCACTCCTTCAGAACAGGGACTGTTCCCAAAAGGCACATGCTATCTACCAGACCAGTAGAGATGTTCTCATGGAGCAGTGAAACTTGACACTACCCAACACTGCATCTAGAGTTGCAACAGAATGGACGATTATGGGACAACATAGCAAGCCTGCATCTATTTAGTTTGCTAATACAAAGTAGCCTACCTGCCCCCATTCTTGACAGAGCAATGACTGAGGAGAGCCATGCTAAATTAATCCCTGGGAAAGGTAAAGAAAGGGATCCCAGACTAACACTGCACTGCCTTTCCAGAATGCTGTGAAGCCCTCCAGAAAGTTTCACTCTCTCCCAAACTAGGAGACTCACAAACCATGTGTGCATATGCATCTGCTTATCTCCCTCAGGCCTGTGTTTCCACTGTTGTAAAGTCTATTCAAGTATTTAAAATTAATTTCAAAAATACTTATCTTAAAAATTTAGGTTTTGTACTGTGTTTTTGTACCCAACTGTTCTTCACATTAGTCTAAATTCAATTTTGTAGATCGTCTTTCCTATGTCTTTAATGACATCTATTTTACAGAAGTTTAGGTCTCCACAGAAATGTTTAACTGCTTCCAGATGCAACTTTTACTAAATATGTCTGGACAGTCTTCCATTGTGTTCACTCCCCCTCTGCAGTTTCCTTAATCCAATAAAAACAGGATACTCTGGGCAAAACTGAAGTCTTCTTCATTTTTACCAGAGTTAATTTTTCATTTTCAGTTATTTATTAAAAAAAGAGAAAGCATAAAAAAAGGAACAAAATTGCATAGAGCATTACAAAGTTTCTCTCCTTCCTTTCTGTTCTACGAATAAGCAAAAACTATCAAAATTTCATCCCGCTTTAAGAAAAGATATTTATCCAGCAGCATTAAAATCATGACATATAAACTGAAAAAAATGCAGATTATTCTGAATTACTTATACAAATTAAATACAAGATTTTACCAAACTGGGAATTTTTGAGAAAAATGTAATAAAAAATCCGATCAAAAACCAATACAAATTAAATCCGTTTAAGATACAGTAGATAATTTTATTTATAAAACACTACTGGAACACAATACCATAGGAAGTATGAAACTTGATTATTAAAGAAGTTAAATACTTCATAGAAGCATGGATTCCTGAGGTATTCTGAATGCAATCCACCATTTACTGGAATTCACAACACTGCTCCAACTGCCTTATGCAGCAGAAGACTGAATAACAGATAAATACACAGTTAAGACATGGTTAAAAAAACCACAGGCAAATGGAAACAGACTGGAAGATTGTGTCTCCCCAATACTAGCAGCCTTAGTCATGGTGGAAAACTATCTTACATTGATGGGCACAAAGACCTGTTAAGACTGGGTGTCTCAATTTCACAGACGGTTCAATCGTACTGCTTTCACCTGCTTTGTCCATGGCCACAGGTTGCAAAGTCCTCTTCACATCAGACACAAAACCACTGCCATTTCTGGATAAACATACAGAAGGATTGATTACCTGGACAGGTTTTAGTACAATTAAAAAAAAAAAAAAAAGGTGCTTTCACTTCTTTTTCTCTTTTTCTGCTTTCAATCTCTGCTGTAGTGTCTTCAGTTCGGTCATTACATTTAAAGTTCTGTAAACCCAGGTAACCTGAAAAGTAAGTAAATGATTAAATTTAACTGATCCACATACACTTACTTATCAATTTAATGCAAGCATCAATATAAATGAACACATACATACCACAATTATAATAGTATTCACCAGCAGTGGTGCTGAAAATACAAGTGAAATAAACATTCCTCTCGAATCAAAATATTGATATTTAGAAAACAACCTGAAAGAAATAAAAATAAATAAAAATAAAAGAGGAAGCTTTATTCAGTGTAGTTCACATACCATTTCACACTAACTATTCAACACAGACATTGTACAGATAATCCTACTTCCTGGGATCCCCAAACACAGGCAGCATTCTACTGTATTAAGTCAGAACAAAGAGACAGTCAGTAACTCATCAGTTATGAATATTTATTACAATACCAGTCTTTCTTTTCTTTAAAGTTTTACTGTGCAAAACCTAAATGAAACAACCATAAATTAACTTACTAGTGTGACTACAATAGTACATTTATTTGTGTATCAGAAATGCTGCTTACCCTAGAAGTGTCTGAAAAGACTTTAAGTATTTTGATTACTAATATTAGAAAAGTTAACAGAAATAATAAACGTAGCAAAGTTAATTAGTTCATGTATGCCTTAAGTGAAACATAAAGGCTTACAATTAGATGCCTGCATAAAGTAGTGTTAAAACACATGATTTCCAGTTATATCATGGAAAGGTTACTTCAGTGCTTATGAAAATAAGCCATCAGTTTAATTCTGGCACCCAGGCTTAGTAAAACAGACAAGTGGTGATGCTTTTTATACATGTAAGTATATAAAATAGTAGTGTTATTTTTGAGAAGTGGTGCTTAACTTCAGCTTATTAAATATAAATAGCTATCAAAAACCACCCAACAAAAACAAAATCAAATTTTACATCCTATTCCCCTTAACCATCTCATTCTGCTTTTCTCTTAGTTCTGACTTAGCTTAAAAAAATCTGTGTTTACATGGATGGTAAGTGGTGCAATAAATACATGTTAGCTATTAAAAACTATATTTTCTTATAAGCTGATAACTATGCTGTACTGCATGGTTTTGTTTAAAAGTTTAGTATTAGTCAATGCAACAGTCTCTCTGCCATCACATTCTACTGATGAGGCACGACTGACTCTTTAAATTGATGTTTTCTGGGATCAATATAAAAAAATATTTTTAGAATAACATTTGTTTAAATGTAAAAATGAAAGTGAAAACATTTACCTCCAATTCATGGCTGCTAATTCATTTATATATTCAGCACAGTACACTAAGCCCACTGTACAACAAAAGAAAAATATTAGATTAATTTTTAAAAACAGACTGCCATCAGTTCTGCAATGTACACATATCAACATTAGAATTCCTTGATCCTCAAAAGATCAAATTACAAATTTAATATTTAACTGCACAAAACCAATTCCTGTTGAAAATACCCCATACAGTTACTAAGAAGTGTAATGTGATCACAAAACATACCCACTATATTGCAAACAAACAAACATAAAATCCTACTCATCTGAGCTTAGAGCATGCAAATGAATTAAAAAAAAACCCCAACAGTATTTTTTCCAACAATCTTCTTGATGACTGCTTCTAAGTTACTTCTGTAAAAAAGAAGTGCCAGCACTCCTCAAAACCGATATGGAATTAAGTTATCATTTTAGATGTTATGGTGTCACACTGCTATATCTAACATTACTATCTTAAGTCAGGGTACTAATTATATATAAACGTTTTGGTAAAATACAAACTTTGAATAGGTGTACAGCACAGTAGTCTGCTGCAATCAGGTGAAAACTAGCATGTAATTGTTGAATAAGAATATGCAATATGGAGCCCTCAAGACAGTAAGAAAATGCAGTGCAATCACACGTTTAACTGAAAAACAATACAACTACAAAACTTTAAGTTTGCTCTTGTATCATTTTTCACAAGAAAAAAAGTGAAAAAAACCCCAGATTCAGTGGCTAAAGAGGACCCGCACAAGGCAACTGAATAACTAGTCCGGTGACACAAAAGACTGCTATCTTGTTTTACCATGGTCTGGATTATGTCTGCTTGGTACTGCACAATATAAAAATATCTACAGCACAATATAAACATATCTATAGCTGCACACCTGACAAGGTAAACAAATGTGATAATTCCATAATTTCCTCAGTTACTCCTGACTATCTACAATACAAAATCGTTTATATTGCAAACATATCAAAAGTGGTTCAATTTTTCAGGTGAAAACAAAGTTTGGACTCAATATGGATATTTTTATGCACTCTTGTTAACAAGAAGTTTACATCATATCCGGATTAAAAAGCCAGCAATGATCAGTTCCAATGCAGTTAAACTTTGAACAATCAAACTAGTGCTAGTAACACCAGGAATAGATAAAGAATCTAAAGTAAACATAACGTCATTGGAAATTCTGAATGTCTAATATTAAATTTAAGAAAAACCTGTATGCTTATAGGGACCTTTCAGGCCTAATGTGTCATGAACAGGGCATTATTTTGCCCTCTGTAGAAAATTTAAAACTCTGCAGTTAAAAGTGGATGTATAAAAATTACTGAGGTTTCTAAATGCCTTTTTGGGGGATAAAGTTATTGAAACTCTAGCTTTAGCTGAGTGAAGTTATTTACAGTTCTGATAGAGCTATAATTCCTCTCCCAACTTGACTAGCTCACTAAATGGTATTTTTAAAAGTCCATGTAGTCTTCAAGTGGCTTTTTGCTTGCAAAACTCTTTCAACTGCTCATTCTTCCTTCACTACCCTGAAAGTATGACAGAACTGAAGTGCTGTGTAAAACCCAACTTCATGCCTTCTTAATTAAACGATACACCTTCAGCCAGTCAGCCGTACAGACACAGCTTTGTCTAGGCAAGGCCACTGTGGATTCTCAGGCTGCAGTCTGATAAACCCCTGGAGGTAACACATGATGTTACTGCAATGTACCAAACCAGTCCTGCTCTTCCTCATGCCATTACCACAGCTGCCAGTGGGGCATATGGTGAACCTGCTCCAGAAATGAATCCAGCTTAAAGTATTTGCTGAACTGCAGCGTAAGAATAAGGCAGAGTAGAAAGCAACTGCTGGTTCTCAGACAGTTTCTATTCTGTTTCTCCAGCAGAGCAAGAACTTCCTGGGAAGCTGTGATACACACAGCACTTACCATGCAGAAACCTTATTTATTCCAGATCCTCACTAAGGCCAAAGTTTTAAGTCACTACTTCATACAGTCTTGGTAACTAAATAAATACATAGTTATAGGTCACACCAGCTTCTGTAACAGTTTATCATGTACAGACACCCAAGAGAAATACTAATTTGCATGCACTTTATCTGCTGCAAAGTATAAAACCATACACTGTGCAAGTGTATGAAGAAAACAGTTATTATCACAGAATCATTCAGATTGGAAAAGACCCTTGGGATTCAACCATCAGCCCTACTCTACAAATTTCTCCCCTACACCATATCCCCCAACATCTCATCTAAATGACCTTAAACACATCCAGGGATGGTGACTCCACCACCTCCCTGGGCAGCCTATTCCAGTCTGACCACTCTTTCTGTGAAAAAGTTTTTCCTAATGTCCAGTCTGAACCTCCCCTGTTGGAGTTTAAAGCCATTCACTCTTGTTCTGTCACCAATCACCTGTGAGAAGAGACCAGCACCAACCTCTCTACAATGTCCTTTCAGGTAGCTGTAGAGAGTGATGAGGTTTCCCCTCAGCCTTCTCCTCAAACTAAACAGTCCCAGCTCCTTCAATCGCTCCTCATAGGATTTATTCTCCAGGCCCTTCACCAACTTTGTTGCCCTCCTCTGCACTCGCTCCAGCACCTCGATATCTCTCTCGTATTAAGGTGCCCAAAACTGAACACAATACTCCAGGTGTGGCCTCACCAGTGCAGAGCACAGGGGGACTATCACCTCCCTACTTCTGCTGGTCACACTATTTCTAATATAAGCCAGGATGCCATTGGCTTTCTTGGCCACCCGGGCACACTGCTGGCTATGTTCAGCTGCCTGTCAGTTAGAACCCCCAGATCCTTCTCTTCCACACAGCTCTCCAGCCACACCTCCCCAAGCCTGTAGCCATGCAGGGGGTTGTTGTGGCCCAAGTGCAGGACCTGGCACTTGCCCTTGTTGAAGCTCATCCCATTAACGTTGTCCCACCGATCCAATCTATCCAAGTCTCTCTGTAGAGCCTCCCTATCCTCATGCAGATCAACATTCCTGCTTAACTTGGTGTCATATGCGAATTTACTGATAATACACTCTATGTCCTTATCAAGATCATCAATAAAGTGTTGGGACCATTTCTGTTCAACATCTGAGCCCTGAGGAACACCACTTGTGACTGGCCGCCAGATGGATTTAGCTCCATTGACCACCACTCTGGGACCCTCCATCCAGCCAGTGCTTGACCCAGCAGACTGTTCGCTCATCCAGGCCTTGGGCAGCCAGTTTTTGTAGGAGAATTCTATGGGGAACTGTGTCAAAGGCTTTTTGAAAATCCAGGTAGACAATATCCACAGTTTTTTAATGAATTTAGAGAAACATTTTTTATTATCTTTAACAGCTGTAGCCAGGTTGAGCTCTAGCTGTCCTTTGGCTCTCCTAATGTTCTCCCTGCATAACTTCACCACATCTTTGTAGTTTTCATGAGAGACCTGGCCCCTCTTCCAAAGGCAACAGATTCTCCTTCTGTTCTTGAGATCCAGCCAAAGATGCCTGTTTAGCCAGGCCGGTGCCTGCTTGTTTTTCAGCACACGGGAACAGCCTGCTCCTGTGCCTTTAGGACTTCTCTCTTGAAGCATGCCCAGCCTTCCTGGACTCCCATATCCCTCAAGGCAGCCTCCCAAGGGACTTTGTTAATCAGACTTTTGAACAGGTCAAAGTTAGTAAGGTGGCAGTTTTACTAACCCCTCTCTTTGTTTCTCCAAGGATCAAAAATCATGATCAAGGATCATCTCACGATCACTGCACCCTAGACGGCCTCCACCCTTTACCTCCCCCACAAGCTCTTCCCTGTTCACAAGCAGCAGGTCCAGGAGGGTCCCTTCCCTGGTCGGCTCACTCACCAGCTGTGTGAGGAAGTTATCCTCCACACGTTCCGGGAACCTCCTGGATTGTTCCCTGTCTGCTGTGCTGTGACCCCAGCAGATACCCGGGAGGTTAAAGTCCCCCACAAGAACAACGGCAATGAGAACAAAAGCAGCTGTTTGACAGGATTAACTGCTACAGCAATGCATATGCTCTTTATCACTCGAGTGCCAGTCCACGGAAGCAGGAATACACTATACTCACCCATGCAGAGGAAGTGCCCTATTTGCACCCGGTAGTGCTGGAAGGAGATGCACGTTAGGAGGAAGCAGAGGAGATGGAAAACCGCCAGCCCCACCAGCCAGGGCTCGGACCAGTCCGTCTTCTACAGTCAGAATGAAAGCAGATTAGGCTATGGCAGGAGAAAGAATCGCTAAAACCCGTTTCAGTCCCACGCCGCGCTCAACACCCCGCCCCGTGCCAAGCTGACGAAGGAGCCAGCACCCCAGCGCGGCCATCCCTATCTCCCCGCGGTGACCGGTCACCTCCTCCCCTCTCCCCGGGCGAGCTTTCTCCTTACAGCCAGGATTGCGGACAGCCCCGGCGGGCTCCTCAGCGGCTCCTCCATGGCGGCGGCAACGCGGGCGCCGAAATCTCGCGAGAAGCCGCCCAACGGCCGCAGGCCGTTGGGCGGCTTCTCGCGAGATTTCGGCCGCCGCCGGGTCCCTGCCCCGCAGTGTTAGCTTCAAGGGGCAGGATGGGAGGAGATTTTCATCTTTTTCCTTACGGCAGTGGAGGGCCAAGGGGCTGCATGTCTCACAGGTGGTGTTTCCAGGGCCTCCCTCACGCCCTCAGAGGAAAAGGCTAGTGGTTGGGCCTGTACATGATAGGCCGAGCTGATTTTCCTGAGGGTAGCACCTTCAGAACCACCCCTCCTGGTTGTGTGACTGAAACCTTAAAAGTAACCCTAAATTTCGGACAAGAGTTAATAGTTCTAGCTGTGTTTCTAGCATTCGATAACTGAAGTTAAGAAGCTAAAGGGAAAGGGTGTTTTGTCATGATCTGCTTGGTGGACTCAAGCTGGTGTCAAGACATTCAGGGTGCTTTGGATCAGTGGCCCAGCATTGGTGTTGGCTTTTTGGCCTTCTCTTGGCAACACTCAGTGATCGACTTCACCTACTTCAGGGATGGAAGTGGAGGAAAAAGAGAGTTTTAAGCACAGCTGGAAATTTCTGACAAAAAAAAAAACCAGCTGAACAGTCCAGGCAGGGGCATAGGTCAACTGAAAAACACTGGGTTTTGTTTTTTTATTTCCAAATGAAAAAATACCCAAAACTGAACAGTGGAAAGTAAATGAGGCATTTAAAAGGTTAAACCCTAATCATTTATAACTCCTTTTCCTAAATGCATGTAGGTCAGGAAGAACCAACCACTCTTAAAGACCAATCACTTAAAAAGAGATTTCAAACTCAGGTTCCGGTCAATTAAGACAGGAGACTTCATGAATCCTAATAGGATTAACTTTGTCAGACAAACTATACTGTCATATATAGCTCCACATTCTGCTTTCATGAAATTATTTGTTCTGATGCTTTGGCTAATCAGATGTGAAGTTTTGGCTATTTTCAAAATGGAAGCGCATGTATAGGTAAATATTACAAATACTTTTAATTTAGTTTGCTATATAGCCAAATATAGGTTGTCACTGTGAACTAGTCTCTTTTCACTGTCACACTTCTCAAATCTAGTGTGAGATATCTGAAACTAAGGATGTGTTTCTCGGTGTGCTTTAGGTTTTTGGTCATCTTCTTGACAATAATATCTAGAGGCCAGTTGACGCTTTTACTTAAAGCGTTACAAAATTAAGTAAGGTGATGCAAAGGTGGTAATTTCTGCTACCATTCTGCTCTTAAGACTGGAAGAAAAAAGGTGTTTTGATTCCACGTTGTAGACTGGGAAACATCGGAAGAAACTGACGTCATTTGGAAAGTCTTATGGATGATGTGACAAATCAAATGGTTTTGGATTTTTGTGAGGAAACAGTTTGTTGTAATTGCTCTGTAATTGACTATAGTAAGCATCTGCAATAGCTGAAGGGCTTCAGTGAATGAAGGATACAGTAGCTGCTTTATGAGTGGAATATGCTGGACAGTGCTGAATCTGTGATGCAGATAAGATGGGGGAATAGGAAATTATTGGTTTGCTATGGCTTCAACATAGTGTATTAAAAACTTTGTGTAGCTTTTACTTCAGCCACTGTAGCAGCAGTGGAAACTTTCTTATAGGGAAATAGGAGTTGCCTCTTTAAGATTGACTAGGATAAAGTCAATAATGCTGTTTGTCAGCAGGTGGTAGCAGATACATAAGTATTACCAGACCTTTTGTGTGGCATAGGTTATATTTCATTTATTTTTAGTGGAAAATCAAATGTGAAAGAGAAGATGCTTAAAAGGTTAACAGATACATTGCTCTTTCGTAGGGAAAAGCCG
Organism: Athene noctua; assembly: GCF_965140245.1. NCBI lineage: Eukaryota > Metazoa > Chordata > Aves > Strigiformes > Strigidae > Athene > Athene noctua. The sequence goes on along the minus strand of NC_134037.1, from coordinate 23,135,989 downwards.
GTGTATTTGTCCCTTTACAAGTTCTTTACAGACCCGGTATGCTACATTTAGATCCAAATTTTAAAAATACTCTAGTAACCAGAAATATAGAGCACCAGTGGTAATACATAAATATTTCTGTTCTTGTTCCTATAAGTAACTTCAACAGTTTCTAAAACTCAGTCTCAGTTTTCTGTTGTAAGATTCAGATTCCTATGTAATTTCTTTCCACGCTGCAGTATTATCCAAGTAGATTGAATGAAACATCAATAAAAAAATTATATTAGTAAAAGGAATTTTTTTCCCTTTTTACAACTGAAAAACTTAATCTCCTTTATTTAGGAAAGTATCTAAAATCAGATGTTTGTCTTAAGTTTAGGTTGCTGAATAAACAAGCTGGGTGGTAAAAAAGCCTATTTATGATAGGGAATCCCAAACTTAAATGATAAATTTTGGTTTTAGTGGTAGCCCTAGATGTTCACTAGCAGATCTTATGGTGCTGTACTAGAGACCACTTGGAAGTTCCTTTTATACTTGCTACTGAGGGAAATGCAGCTCCAATTCTTCATGAGAATGAAAAAGAACTTTTGTTTTTGAAGTTCCCTACAAGTACAGGAAATGATTAATTTCTTTTATTATGTCTGATGAGTCTTCAGGTTAGCAGATAGTTAGATAATTTGTAATAGTCTTGTTTCATTAGGATTCTAAGATATAGGTTTGCTTGTGTGATAATGCATTTTTGGTTTCTGCCTTAGAGAACTTAAAGTGCTTTGCAATATGAAATCCATACTTAAAATACCTTTGAAAAAAATAAATATAAATTTCTGCTGTCCTTGTGCTGAGCAAACATGTCCTACACCATTTTATTCTTTGCATTTAATATTTTAAATGTCCTATCTTTGCAGGGTGTGTTCCATTGCACCCTGGATTTTTTTATATGGGATGGGGTTGTCTTGAGCTATCTAAACTTTTCAGGCTTTTGTGGGTGAAACAATATACAACAGTCTGAATTTAAACATGCAGTTTCTTGGGGAAAGGTTATGAGGAACTTTCTTGTGTTTAAACATGAATTAAAATATACAAAATACTAAATATAAATAGCTTATAAATGTCTTAGTGCAATGAGTTAAGTCAGTGAGACAACAGATGCATTCTCTGATCAGGAGATCAGAGGTTACACGTTGGGATTTTTGGATCACAGCCTGTAGTTATTCTGCTGTCCTTGTCCACAACATGCATGTAGATCTATGGCCACCCAGTCTTTGAGGGTCTTCTTGGGAGTTGGTGAGGCTCAGGTTCTTCGCTGGGTGTCCCTGAGCTTGATCTCCAGGCAGAGATCTCAGGGCAGAACTGGAAATTCTTACAGTACATTGTTTTCAAGAGCACTTGAGTTGTTGATTGCACAGTACAGATATGCTGGCCTTGGTTTGTCACATGGATTGTTGCTCACAATCACAGTGTGTGACTGCAGCCTTGCCAGACAACTGCTTTCAGTGAGTTATGACCAGATCGAGCCATCAGGTACAGAAGTTCATCAACCTCATCAACTGTAACCTTGACAAACAAACAACGTACCTGGGCATCCATCTCCCATTACAGTTCCAAAGTTAACTCAAATGACAATAATGTAGCAACGTCCACATAACTTTTATTCACTACTTCATGTGGGATTCATCTCATCAGCTGGATCTGGGCAGATGTAGTGAAGGTCTTTGTGTGAGTGGGTGGTTTCATACAGGTTACACTCAGTGACAGAGTTGGGAGGCTTTCACTGCTCTTCAAGATTCTTCTGTTTGACAGTGCAGTCAGAGCGATGGCTGGCTGCCTTTACCAGGCAGGGTGGGTGAACTGCTCCGTGCCACTTCTGCCAGCTACGGGATGCTTGGTTCTGAGGATATGATCAGAGTTGTCAGCAGCATAAGATGTGCAGACCCCCAGTGAGGATGATCTGGTTTTCTCACAGAACTAAGGTTCCAGAGCTGCCCTTTGATTTTCCCTTTGCTTCTCCCAAGCTGTTCTCTCCCCTTTCCATATTCCCCATTTCCCATCTCTTCCTTTTTCTGCTAATGTAATCATGAACATATATATGTCTGGCAGTGTACTGGACCCTGCCGTCTGCCACCCCGAGTAAGTGAGCAGAGCTGAGATTCTACTCGGGGCACGTGGCAGGTAGCCTGGGGGACTAATGGAAGAATCAATGGATATCTTCTGTGTCCCTCTTGGGGAGAAGATGAGCAAGCTGGTGAATGGGGCAGCCTCTCACCAGAGCCTCAGTCAAGGCAGAGGTAGGAGGTGGGCACAAGGGGGTTAGTGACACATATACCCTATTTCTGTGCTTTGCAAAGATCCCACTACTGAGTTCTGCTGTGGGGACAGGGCCTGCTCATCTCTGCATCTCCTGCCTGTCTCCCAGCCTGTTCCTGGTGGAGTACTCTTTTGTACTGATTGTCTTGGATAATCTTTTCATAGCTTTGAGAATCATGAGCAGTTTCAGTATGAAAATAGGCTGAGCCTGGGAGAGGAGTCTGGATGAACATAGTTGCTGTGGTCACTTCCAGACCATGATTTTTATCTGTCCTGAAGATTTTCCTTACTTTCATGATAGTGCTCAAAAGCTGTCTTAAATTTTCACTTGCTTCCCAATGCAACTGAAGTGAGCCTGGGTCTACTATTCATTCTAATGCACATTTCACTAAAATCCTTTACTTTCCCTGTCCTTACCATTATCAAATAATTATTTTTGAGTGCTTCCATTATTTTTGCAGCTGCTGTCATCTCTTTACTTTTTTATAGTACCAGCTTTTATTGTCTATGATGTACTTGGAAAATAATATTAATAATAATATTTCTTTAGAAATAGAATTTAAAACTTCCTGTGGATTGTTTTGTGTATGTCATTTGTGGGTTTCAGGTTTAGATGATGGATGCTGCTTCATCTAACCTTGAGGTTAGCCCTGCTTTTGAGAAAGAGAGTTGGTCTGGATGACCTCCAGAGGTCTGACCTTCATTGGCCTATAATTTTGGTTTCCCAGTGATACAGACTGGACTGACTGGCTGGGGAGCGGCACTGCTGAAAACAACCTGGGGAACCTTGGGGCAAAAAGCTGGCACAAACCAGCAGTGTGTCCTGGCAGCAAGCAATACCAGCAGTCTCCTGGGCTGTATTAACAGCATACCCAGGAGATTAAGGGGTTCAGCATTCTTTAGACCCCATCTGCATCTAGTTTGCGATACCTCAAATGCAAGGAAAATAATGATAAACTGGAAAAAAACTCAGCAGACGGTCATCAGAATGTTCAGGGAATTGAAAGATTTGTCCTGGGTGGGGCTGAGGGAACTGGATTTGTTTGGCCTGGAGGAGAGATGGCTTCAGGGGAAACCTAATAGCATCCTGCCAGTGATTATGAGGAGTTTATCAAAAAGATAGAGCCAGGCTCTTTTCTATTCCTGTGGTGAGACAATGAGATACAATGTGCATGAATTAAAACTAGACCTTTGGGCTGGGTATAAGGAAAAGCTTTTTCCCCATGAAGACAATAAAAAAAATGGAAGAGGTATCCAAAGAGCTTGTGGGATGTCTGTTCTTGGAGATTTTTAAGACCCAGATGGATAAAGCCCTGAGTAACACAGTCTGGCCTCATAGCAGACCTTGCTTTGAGCAGGAGGTTGGAATGACCTCTTAAGGTCCCTTCCAACCTGAATTATTCTGTTTCCAAGATTCCACAATTTAAATGAGAAAAAATAATTGCTTAGTTGTGTTCACTAAACAATATTGCATTAGCCTGGAAGTAACATTAATGTTTTTGGATTTTTTTTTTTGATTTTTTTTTTTTTTTTTTTTTCCCCCCCAGAATCTTATTCCTTTAACTTCATCTCTGTCATCTACTTTCTGTCAGGGCTTTTTCCTCAGTGCAGAATATCTTCAGGCTTCTTCAGGCTTACTGTTCTTCCTCCGCTATTCCCAAACCATACAGACAGTCTGAAATGCAAATGTCTTTTTGTTCTCTACCTATTAACATGACCGCCTATTAAATTATTCCACTAATCCCACCAAAGATATCATCAGAATTTTTTCAAAGCCCTTCTGTGTTCTGGCAAAACAACCAGATTTTACTTCTGTTGGGGTCTTTGTCCAGTCAGGGTAGAAGAGGCCAAATGTAGTTGCAAGAAAAAAGCAGTGCTGACAGACTTAGATCCTTCTTTTAATTATACACTTTACTTTCACTCCCTCTGAAGTTTTCTTCTGTCAGAATTGCTTCATTGATTGTTTTTCAGCTCAGAAGTATTACCTTGTGTCATTCCACTGGATGGTATGGAAATTAAGTATCTTTACATTTCCTTGATGTGTGACTGCATTACACCTGGCACATAGTACAGTGCATTTAAGTTGCAACACAGCTATTGTAATAAAAGGGCAAGAAGGAATAGAAGTATATAGGGTGTGCAGGGCAACTTTCATGGTTGTATCTGATCTGATTCCAAAACTTGATGTCAGCACTGTATTTTCTTCTTAAGGACATGCCCTTAAGGCACATCCTAGCCCCTCCTGCCCCTCATTTTTAACATGCAGGGGAAGTACATGATGCATAGAGCAGGGAGCAGCAGGAGCAGGATCAGCAATTGGAGGAGACATTTATTTGAACTTATGATTGTTCTGAGAGATCTCAGCCTTTTCATCTGTGAGACTGAACACTTGATATCAACCTTGTACTTTGGGGCCTCTATTGCTTCTTGCTTATCATCCTCCTCTGTTGAATCAAGAGTGAAGGGTGGAAAAATGGTGATAATACCACAACAAACACAGCCAAGAGCTAGAAAACCACTATATCCAACTACTGATCCTGGAGCTATGCATGGTCATCACTTTCTGATGTTTGTTGCATGTCCTTAACAGTCCATGGCTCTGATGGTATAGTTGAACAAATGGCTCAGACCATCTGAGCATGTTAGCTAAGAACTGATCTCTGGAAATAGAAATCAAGACACATATATTATAATCACTTAGATACTTTCAAATATGGCAATAATTGGAAATCTGTAAGCATTTATACATTTAAGACATGACAATACTGAGTTAGTACATACCAGCCTGTTCTTACTATCTGTGCGCTAAAAACATATGACCTGAGAGTATTCATATGTTGCAATTTTCTGGCACAGGTGTGGGAGCTTCACTACAACACCTTGCATCAGGAGGGTTGAGAAGCAGTCAGTTAATCCTCCTCCAACTTTTTTGCAGTTTGAGATTTTACAGATTCATGGGCTGTTCTATGGATGGGTGGGATATGTCTCTTGGCTTTGCTGGTCTTTCCTGATTTGCTGGGGGTGTTGCTGTGATGATGATGTTTTGGCTTGTTCACACACCACTCTTTGCAGGCAATGGGATATTACAGGTATTTTAATTCAAGGTTGTCTCCCATAATAGCACAGCAGTGCTGACAAGTCCATTATTAGGAAGAATGTGACAGAGGTTTTAGACAGTGTTCTATACCTGGATTATATATGACACATGTGTGTTGGAAATTTCAGTGAAATTATCAGAGTTTGAGTTATGAGGATTTCTCAACTGTGCTGAGATACACATCCTTATCAGGTGTCCTGCACAAGAGATCCTACTGCAGAGAAAATGAAACTTGCACATTAAACTTTGTAGGTGCCTATGGTAGAGACAGGGATTTGAAGTTCCTCTCAAACCTGAACTGTCATCTTTGTACAAGGAACAACTCTGTGGATGGAAGCTTTGAGGCACTGTAAAGGGAATTGTATGAGAGTCAAATCAGCAAAAAGTTTAGGAAGCTAACACACATCATACCTAGAAAACCTGCAGGAAAGATCAAGTTGCATAGACAATTCCAAGTCAATGTTGAATTCAAAAAGCAGACTGCATAGAGCATTTTGGGCAAAGACTAATTTCTGGAGCTGCAGACCAAATAGTTGCAGCCCTAATGGCAGAATTCTTAATTGAAGACATAATGTTTGCAGTTTCTTGATTGTGTGATGTTTGGACAGTGAAACGTATAAAAAGATATCTGTTTTTAAAATTGCCATTGGCAAAGAAACATTATCATGAGAGTGGTTGTACATAGGGCACATTGAATTGCTGTACGTTGCAAAAGGTAGCCAATTCCAAATTGAGAGATGTGGGGTTTGATGGAAAAAATACACATTCGGTTGAAATAGAAGTATTCAGCAAGAAATATGTATCTGCCCAGTAATTATATCCTAAGCTTCCTTCCCGGAAAAACATTCTACAACTGGAGAGCCCCTCCTCCAGCTCCCTCCTCTCATTTTTATTTTCTGTGTCCAGTCCTTCCCCTCCTTGTACCATAACAAGTATTGCCAGAAAGCAAGGTAGTAGCCATTTGTTTTAAGATTAAAAAAAAAAAAAAAAAAAAATTAGTCCCTGCAGTGCCTTTTGATGGCATACCGGAAAATACAAAATGAGAAAGAAAAAATACAGCAGAGGAAGGACAATGACAAAATATGGTAACATCTGGGGCACCACTGAAAATCTATTCCAGAGCCTGCATTATCAATTAAAGGATAATTCTTCTCTGTGTGCTTGACCCCCCCCCCCCCCAGCAATATGTGGAACAGCACCTTCAACATTCACCCTTTTGCAGTCTTCTTTGTAGCATCCTTTCCTTGTTAGTGCTGTTTTCTCTGGAGTGGAATTAAATTTTACCCTGCTTAAAAGCACTGTCTGATATGGTTTCAGAACAGACTCTCCTAATGCACTGCCAGATGCTGCATTTACATGAGTATGGGGAACACACAGTCACGTAAGGGCAGGGAGAGAAACTGCTTCACTCTTGTCCTAATGAAAACAAATTAAATGTATGATCATATGAAAATAGCTGCTCAGCCTTCCTTTCCCCCTATCTCTTAAGTCAAACTACTGCAGCTATGTGGAAACATGGCTTTATTGTGTCATTAGCTGTTGCTAGGGAAAAGATGTAGGCAGAGATCTTTTCCTTAAAGATTAGATCTAGGCTTTCACCACTAGCAATATATCTTTCAGAAGTCATGAACTGCAGGAATTAACCATCTTCCATCAGTACTATGTTGAGTCAAAGTCAGATCTCTAACACTACCAGTCTCTTCTGCTTCAGAAATTCCATCTGAGACTCCAGAGTAGTAGGACGCTCCCTTTTTCCAAAAAATCTCCTTTTTCCAAAGCCTTTGAATATTTCTCAAAACGGTCCTCTGGTCTCTTCTAGGCCCCAGAGACTGCATGTTGAGTAGTGCAATAGCCTTGTTTTCCTTCTCTCAGACAAAATGCTTCAGCTCTCTGTAACAGGTATGGAGTTGCCTGGATTTAGCAGAGACAATTTCTGTCCAATTTTTCAAATGTTGCCTTAATATTTTCCTTTTACTTGATGCAACACTGATTCTTGTAGGATGGGTCTCTGCAGGGATTAGCTTCCTTGTGACCTTGACAGACTGCCATCAGGTTTTTCAACCTCCCAATAGAACTTTTGGTCCTTTCACTGACTGGGTTCACCAGATTAATAATCTTGTGACAGAATCAAGGTGGTGGCCCTCAGGTAGCTGCCCTTGGTGAACACGTAATGGTGGTATAAGATCACTTACATTGATGAGGTAAATACTGTGTTAAAGTTGACCTCTTTGGAAGTAGCCAGAAGGTTTGTGTCTGTCAGCTAGCAGTTTGCAGTGATGATCCCACCAATGTGCTACTCTGTCTTTTATTTTTTTTGGAAGGTGTGGAATCTTGTGACTGATCTCCAGTTACCTTCCTGATCATTTTGGATTTCCTCCAGTTCCAGAGGAAGGACAAGGCATATAAATGTTTCCAGAGCTGTTGCTTGCATATAGCAGGAGGACTTCAGAGTTGCTGAATTGTTGCTGTAAAGACTGTACTTTTTGTCCCCACTGACACTGGGCACTTTGGATTGCATCCCAGTGTGGAGCTTTCTGCTTAGAAGCCACAGTGTGTGCACAGGCTGTGTGCACAGTGTTCCTTGTAACTGAGCACAGATACTCAGCACATTCATACCTAAGAAATTATGCTGCTCACTAAACTGCTAATGTAGATGTACCTGAACTGTTCCAAGTTAAGTATGTTAGCTTCAGTTAATTAAAGTTATGTAAGGACTCAGAAGTTTGTCCTTACTGGAGACCACAAGATAGAAAACAAGACCCCTGAAGGCAGTCTTAGGAAGAAGGCCTAATGCAGAATATGTGGTACTTGAAGAAACCTGTGAGAGTTTTCTTCCCCTGTGAATCAGAGTGATATTTATTTTCATTTGTTTCTGTTCAAACTGAGGGAATTAAATACTTGTCTGTGTATTTGATAGTTTTTTATTTGATCTGTTTAACGTATCAAGGAAAATCAAAATAATGCATTTAGTATATGTTAACTACTCATTATTGCTGTTTTCTTGCAGATAATGGGTATTTTTGGGGGTTTACCTCTGTTTTTTGTTTTAATGCTGTTATCAGGCTAAGGTTGTTCCAGGAAAGCATTCCTTTTATAGACTATTACTGAACCAGTACAACATTAGTATGTACTTGTCAGTGTCCAGTAGCAGATTCCTAGGGAAGAGTAAAAGAACAAGACAATCAGACAAGTTACTTGCCCAGTAAATTTTCTCCATGTCTTGCAGCTTTTTGCTTTTGCATGTTGGGAGCTGGAAAATTTTCTGTGACTGTCATTTGAACTGAAGTTGCTAAAAGTTCAATGCAAAACATTAACCAGTTCCTGGAGAACGCCAGAAACAGGTTTAAAGAGTGTTGTCGTCAAAATACATATGCAATAAAACTGGTATCATTCAGCTAGTCGTGAGGCTAAGCATACTTCAGTGCGTAGTGGAAGGTGAGGAAAAGAAACATTCAACAGTCTTCTGTTAATAAGAACAGAAGGTGGCACTCTTACTTTGTTTTTCCTCAGTACATTACTTTTTCAGGAACACTATCATTTGAAGCAGTGTTCACAAAACAGGTTTTGAGAAACTCAGATGAAGGAAGTTTTGTGCTACAGATCCTCATCCTCATAAAAAGCTCAGCATACCCATTAAGTTTATGGAACAGTACCTATGCTTCCTGCAGGTGTTCATAATTGCCCTTTAGTCCCTGCTGCTAAACATGTTCTGTGGGTAAAGACCCTGCAGATTTCTGTAGGACCCTACTTGTTAGGGGAAAGATGCAGGCAGAGAGCTTTTTCCTTAAGAAAATTTCACCAGTAAGACTTAAAGAATTGTGTTGGGCATCTCTGTGGAAACACTGAAAACTGTTACTGTTTTTTCTGTCTGTCTGCTGTAAACCAATGCTACTTCAGGTAAGTCTGCCCCATGCACAGTACACTGTGCTATGCATGAGAAAGCGTGTGCTTTGGTTCAGTTAGGCTGTGTGCCACAGCTGTTGGTCCTGCTAGTGAGAAAGAGAAGTCTGCATTTGGACCTTGAGAGAGCTGGTGAACAAGAGAGCTGCAGCCAAAGTGAATCTGAACTTCGCAGCCATGCCATACACACAAAGCCTGATCAGTCACTGGGTTTAGCTAGTACTGCCCTATGACATGTTTCTACTAAGCAGAATTTCTGGTGTATTTGGTCACTGCTGCCTTCTAAGCATATTTAGTACTTTTATCTAAGGTTAATTTGAGATTTATGGGGACAAAGAAATTATCTCAGGGCTCTGATTGCTTGGAGATTCTGACATGCTCCCTGGAGGAACTTAAAATGTGAACCCCAGTGGCTGTTCTAGGTGTCTTTATTGAGGCTGGCTCTGAAGCCTCAGCTAGCTGCATAGAAGTGGAGATCTTCCATGTGATAATGTGATGAACGTAGAATCCTGGCATAAAATTTAGTTTCACAAAGAGGGGAAGATCTGACTTTCTTTTCAAGATGGTTGGTTGCCTTACTAGGTAAGCAGTTCATCCCCCCCCTTAGTTTCTCAATATTGAATATATACTCCTCAAGTGTTTGGCTGAAGCAGATTTTGGCCATCTCTTAGGTGAAAGCAGATTACTGTGGGCAGGTGCTGTTGGGCCTGCACTCACAAGAATCCAAGTTCCTTGTAGCGTCTAGGCATGCATGATAGTGGTGTAGGGAGAAACTGCCCTAAAAATGAAGGGAGCATTTTCTACCTTTTGTAGACTGAAGGTTTTGGTAGAGACTGGGTTAGCATGCTGTTCACAGTAGAATAAGAATTAGGATTTAGTGTGGGGAGGGACATGTGCCTCTGCAACTTATTGAGGTGGCTTTAAGGATTATGGAAAACCCAGTATGAAACCAATCTTGTTGAATTCATGTATATCTTGTCAGTAGGATTGGTACTGAAGTGCAACCTGACCTTTCTGTATGCCCATTTCCCTCTTTGGGAAATGTATTGGTATGCAGCAAAATTCAGCCTGAGTAAGTGCCCAAATGTAGGCAATATGCATTCAAGGAAGAAGCCTAAAACTTGAGTGCAAAGTTATTATGTGATGGATGGATTTCAATGAGTACCCATATGAGAGATGGAGGAAAAGAACAGGGGAAAAAAAGAAAAGCACCTGAAACTTCTATAATAGAAACTTTTTTTTTTTTGGTGATAGCTAAATGTTTGTTTTCTAAACTGCAGAGCAGTGTTTGATTTCCCAATACCTGTCTCACAGAAAACACTGCTGTTAATGACTCCCTGTTTGAAGAGTCCTCTGTCATGAACAGTGAAGATTTGTGTTAGTTATAAGCACCAAAGACATAAAGTGCCTGTTGTAGATATTAAAAAAATAGTAATCTTTAGGAGTTCTAATTAACACTTCTGTGAAAAAAAAATAAAAATAAATTGATGGAACGTACCTGAATGTTATTCATTGAATAAGGAGGTAATGAAGGAACAACAGGGTTTTTAGCTCTTTGCATTTTCTTGAGAAACTACAAAGAATGCACACAGTGATGTGTACAGAAAAACCATAACAAATTGAGAAAAATAGTAAGGTAAACTGCAGCTCTGTTACACTGACATCAGCTGTAAGCAGTCTTAGTGGTAACTTGTAATTAGTGGATTCACAGTGTAATGATTAATGGGAGATGTAAAGCTGGAACAATTTTATTTCTTAAATATATCATGCTCTATCTGAAATTGTAGTAATTAAAATGTTTAAAAACAGATGAAGTTAAGATATTTACTGCATGTGTGACACATAAAAAGGAAATAATATTTTGTAGCTATTATAAAAGGAAACTCGATATCAAAGGAAAATGTTAGAAATGGGAACTTGAATTGGAATGTCAGAAAATAAGAACTATTGACTTGCTATATTGATTTTTTTAAAAATGTGTATGTGCATGAAAGTCTGTGTACTTGGTGTTCTCTGCTAACAAAAAAGTTTGAGAAAAGTGTTAATTACAGAAAATGCTGTTTTCTTGCAAACATTTGCTGGAAATAAGAATTATTAACTTAGGCTATACTAATAAGAGGTTTTACTATAGGTGCCGAAGGGTGAAGGAGTACTGAAAGCCTTGAAGGCAATTCAGTTTTATGGGAATTGTGTACAGGAGATACTCGGGTCTCTGATTTTACCTTTCTCCCTCACTGCACTTTTTAAGAAGACAAAGTTTGGTGAAAAACCTAAGGAGGAAGAGACCTGTGTAGAGCATTATGTAAGTAAATGCTTAATCCACCTTTTCCAGGCAAATCATTAAGTAGCATATCCAACCATCTCTCCTAGCCAGTCAGGCTGCTGGGGATATTCTTTTTTCCATATTTTTTATTTTTCTGTGTATTTGGAAGTAAAATATTGGTAGTATCCATCTTCAGACGTATTTGTAAATACTGGAGAATTACTGGTATAGAGTAATGATGAGCATAACTAATAAGTTAAAAAATGTCACTGTTCCCTTACAGTAAAGACAGTAAAGACACTTTTTTTTTTTTTAATTTTTTTTTTTTTTTCAGATGAATGCTGTCAGTGGAGGACTGTGGCATCTTCATTTCTGGATATTTTTGAAACTTGAGTGGACAAGGCTCTGAGCAACCTGGCCTAACCTTGAAGTTAGCCCTGCCGGGAGCAGGAGGTTTGATTATGTGGTCTCCATGGGTCCCTTCTATCATAAATTTTAGTATTATTTTGAAGGCTCAGTTTCAAGTATTAAAATACTTTTATAAAGGACAAGGTAAGTTGGTTTTATTCTGACACAAACCTTGCAGTATAAGGCACATATAACAATTTTTTCTTAATAAATATTACAAGAATTTTTCTCCTTAAAATAATTTTGATTTTTTTTGAGTGAGGAGTATGCAGATTCTTTCTGCATACTTACATCTTTTCATTCAACTTGATGATGAATAGTGTTATTTTTGATGAATAAGATTGTTTTTAAAGAAAACAGGCTTTACAGCCAGATCAATCCCCATAAGTCTACCTTTGCTAGTCATGAAATGTTCTATTTGCTTTCCCTACATTTCTTAATTGCCCACTTTCTTGTTTTTTTCTGTATTAGAGGACATTCTTCCTGGGCAGCAAGAGAGTTTAATTTTTGGTTTTGTTGTGATAAATTTGGAGCTACACAAATTTCATTCCAAGGGGCAGTTCCCAAAGAAACCATTTAGGAACTAGAGTGCCTGAGAAGGGGTGGGAACAAAGAAATTGGCTGGGAGACCATGCAGCTTGAGGCCCTTCCATGTTCAAACACCAGAGGAGGGGGAGGAGCTGGCATGGTGACAGCCATAAGCCAGCTACTTTGGCCTCACCAAAGAGCCTTTAAACAGCTGTGTATGCTCAGCTTTGAAAAAATGCAGTTTTTGATAATCCTGTTGAAATATGTCATGGTAGTTATGCCCATAGGCTCATTTCAGCAGTTGATCAGACAGAGGAGGTGTTAGCAGGGTGACAGCCCAATGTATATCAATTCATAAAAGCACTAGTAGAGTTTGAGTTTGTTCTCCAACTCAACTTCAATGTTATCTAGAGCCCTAGACCCAGGTCAAGACAAATCCAGTCCTTCAGAGTCTAGGCTGATTGCTGAGGATTTTTGGCATCATTTTAGAAAGAGTGAGGTGGCATCTTGGCCTGTGAGGTGAACATGATGGTAGTTTGCAGCACACAAAGTTGTGTCACTAGCATTTAAGAATATTGGAGTCTTTCCATTTTGTGGAAATTTCCATCAGTTCAAGATCCCTCCATGGGCTGGCATCTCCAGGTTCAACTTGAGGATCAACCTGAGCAACCTACATCAGCATTTAGATCTCAGATCAGTAACAGACAAAGAAGGAGAGTTTTGGAGTAGAGTTTCTGTGATTCATGAATAAAAACATTTATTCTGTGAGTTTATCATGAGCAGAAGCTCTGCCAGAGTTCTAATTATTTGTGCTTGTTATTGATTGCATGGTTTGAAGTAATTATGGTTCATGGTGCATAGAATTCATGACAAAAGTGACTCTTACAGTTGGATAAAAACACCAAGAATTGGTACAAATTATATGCGATTGGGATTAACAGTTTAGAAAGACAAAGGTGGGAATTCCCCAGAGTGCTCTTCAGAGAAATTTGCTGCTTAAATAGTGGAAGATGTAGGAAGTAGAATGACTTGCAAGATTCTCAAACTCATAGATTCTTTTCATTGACTGAAATATTATAAACAGATAAATTTGCCATATTAAAATGGTCTTATTATGCACTGGTGGCAAACTTTATCAATATCAAATATATTTTAGTCATTATGAACAATATCTCAGACTTTTATGGTCTTCTACATACAGAACTGTATTCAGCAGTCTGATGAATATGAGACATATTTTCTGCATAAGGAGGGTTCCTGGGAAACCAAGATGTCGAAGCTGACTCTGAGATACTGCTGGGTACTCCTGCAGCAAGATTTCTCATTTCTATCATTCTGGACTTGGCAGTTTGTTTGAAACACCATGTTTCATGGGTTTAGCAGCACGAACAAAGGCACGAGCAGCGCTATACATAAACTGACACAAATTGCTGTGTGCACAACAATTACTCATGCTACCTATGTAAAAAAGACAGGTAAATATAGATGTCAAAGTAGAAATCAGTAAAAGTATTTTAATCTTTCAAGGTCATGTCAAACTTATAACTCCTCTATTCAAACTGAGATAAATGATTTTTAGATACATGATACCTGGAAAATATAGAAATAGAGTTATATTTTTGTGTTGCTTATCTTATTACTTAACTACTAAAGAAAGATTAGTTAAGTTCAAACTAGTTAAAAAGTTTAGGATATTCCTGCATTTTCTTATCCAAGGACCAGCATTACATATAAAGAGACACAGTAATGTCTTCAGATAAGAAAACTATAATTTTTGATACAAATTCTGGAATTCAAGGTTCATACTTTTTTGTTTGTTTTTGCTTCTGAAATAGTGGGGCTTATATGGGAGAATGCATTGCTGTGGTTTTGCTTTTGAGTCTTTAACTGCATGCTCTAACTAATATAAATTATTTTTTTAAAAAAACCCTGAAGGCAATCTAGTTGATACACAAAAAACTTCTCAGGATCAAAACTACCTTTTTCTATGTTATTTCAAACAGGAAAACTTGTCGATATGTTTTTATTTGGGCCTATTCAAATAACAGAATAATAGTTTCTTCATGAAATGATCAGAGGGATGCCTCTTCTATGAAGGCTGAGAGAGTTGAGCTTGTTCAAGGAGACTTATAAGAAAAACAGAGAGAGACTTTTTATAAGGTCCTGTAGTGACAGGGCAAGGGGTAATGGTTTGAAACTTAAAGACGATAGATTTAGATTGGATACAAGGAAAACAGTTTCTACAATGAGGGTGGTGGGACACCGGAACAAGTAGCCCCATCTCTGGCAGTGTTCAAAGCCCCGTCCAACAACTTGATTTAATGAAAGATGTCCCTGCCCATGTCAGGGGGGTTGGACTAGATGATATTCAGAGGCCCCTTCTGACTCAAACCTTTCTATGACTTTATGAACAAAGAATGTGGTATTACTAATAGCTCTGAGAGGGACATTTTCTGATATCTGAGCCTTCTTACGAGACCTCTCAGTTGAGCCTGTCCAAGTGTCTTGACAACTTAAACATTTAAGGAGAATACTGATGGTCAGAAAATTGCCACAGAAGTTGGGAAGATGCTTTGACCACTTTTGTCTTACATTTCTTCAGTGATGGAAACCTTTACAAACCCTTAAATGTTTCAGAATTTTGAGCAAACTTTATTCATAACTTAACAATATGAATGTAGAGTGGAGCAGGCTCTTATAATAGAGAACACATTAACTGAGAAATTACTCTCTGGCAAGGCTTAAGCAACACCTTTACTGAAGTCAGATGTTGCTACTCATAAAGCCAATAACAAAAGCTGTTTAAGATTACACTTAAGTGTTACCTTTTAAAAAGCTATTATGAGAACTGAAAATAATTTCTATTAAAAAATTACAATATTAAAATAGTAGAAATACTCAAAATGTAAATGTATAGGAGCTGTTCAGATAATTTTCTGCCATCAAGATGAAGTCGGTATCATTGTCGGTTCAAGAAAAGTTACAAATTACTGTGTATTTTGTAGTGTTACCCAGTGTTACTCAGAGGCTAACAGTACAATCCAAACGTGCAGTGAGACAATGACAGACTGTAATTACTAATATTTCAGCCTGAATAACCCCACACATTCTCTTCTTTCCTCGAAATGAGAAGGTAGTTCTGAATTTTCTTGGTAGGGAGAAAGCATTCACCAAGCTATTTCTGCTAGTTTGCCTGTAAAGCAAGCTCAGTGCTGTAAAATTAAAACCAGAAAGCTATGAAGAAAAATACAGAAGAGGAGATTAGCACAATGTAAAGAGCTAGCAGCTATGCAATTGTTTACTGTTATTCATTATCAGCCCAGATTCAGTGGTTTCATCATTGTGGGTGAGATGAAGTCGTAAAGCTTTAGCAAATGATTGGATTTTTTTCTATGATAATTTTAATGAGGTACTGAGGTGCTGTTGCAGTTTAAGGTAACAGTTTACCAAATGAAATGCAGTGTAGTGAGCTGTTCAGTCTTGCAAAGGGGACAAGAATTAATGTTAGCCATTAAAGTTTTAATGGCTAGTGCTGGCACTAGACAAGAATTGTTTAGCAACTGCTGCTAAAGGAGTTCAGAAAAAAAAAAAAGAGGCACTAACACAATTGGGGCAAGGTGGAGGAGGAGGTGGCAAATGCCAGAGTTTGGCATGGAGCAGATGAAGAGAAGGAAGCAAAGAGAAAACATTCTTAAAGGACTAGGACAAAGAGCCTGGAAACAAAAAGTAGCCTGAAGCATCAATGGATTAGAACTAGCTATCGCACAGGTGATTTTCACATATATGCAGTCCTCCAGAGCTCCTGAGTAGCAAAATGAAGAAAGGCTGGAAGCAAAAAGAAGCTCTGTAGTGAGGATTATGGCCTCCACCAGGATGACTCACATACTGTCACGTTACAAGATTTTCTCTGTCAGTGTGAAAATCTCTGCACTTTTACAAACTTTCCTTTTGCATCATCATTTACTTTTCCATGGTCAAGCATTGTTGTGGGTTGATTATGGCTGGCTGCCAGATGCCCACCCAGCCACTCTCATTCCCCCTTCTCAACCAGAGGGGGGGGAGAAAGTAAGATAGAAAACCTCATGGGTCAAGACAGGAAGATGATCACTTACCAATTACCATCCAGGGATAAACAGACTCAACTTCAGGAAAATTAATTTAATTTATTGTCAGTTAAAAATAGAGTTGGGTGGTGAGAAACAAAACCAAAAACTAAAACACCTCCCCTCCCCTCTTCCTCCCAGGTTCACCTTCACTCCTTCATTCCTGACTCCTCTATGTCCTTCCTCCCACACACCAAGTGGTACAGGGAGATGGGGAGTAGGATTTGTGGTCAGTTGGTAACACCTTATCTCTGCCCCTCTTTTCTCCACTTCTCCCTTGCTCCAGTGTGGGCCTTTCCATGGGCTGCAGTCCTTCAGGACAAGCCCACTCCTGCATGGCCTCTCCACAGTCTGCGCTTCATTCAGAGCACATGCATCTGCGCTGGCATGGTGTCCACCACGGGCTGCAGTGGTGGATATCTGCTCCAACATGGTCCTCCATATGCTGCAGGGTGGTAACCTGCTTCCCCATGGTCTTCTCCACAGGCTTCAGGGGAATCACTGCTCCAGCATGTGGTACACCTCTTCCCATGCCCCTCCTCCCACCTTCTTCTCTCTTCTTGGTAGCTGCAGTGCCATTTCTCTCTTTTCTTTAGACTCCACTGCACAGTGGTTTTTGCCCTTTCTTAAGGTGCCACCAACGTGGCTGCTAGGCTCAGCTCTGCCGCATGCTGGTTCCATTGGAGCCATCTGGAACCAGCTGTGTGTAGCACAGGACAGCCCCCATCCTCTCCTCACAGAGACCCCTCTTGCAGCCCCCTTGCCACATAAAGCCAATACAAGCATCATGACATCTCTAACCACTTTCTTCAGATAATGTAGGGGATAAAGAAGGTATATATACTGTCATGACGTGCTGGGTCATGCCTGTTTGAAAAATATTAGTGTTTATAGGCTTCCCTATAGCCTAGATCTGAAGAATACTGCAGTATTTTATTGTAGTTTTTTTTTTTTTTTTCCCATATAGGGACAAAAGTAATAGATGGAGTCGTAGTGCTTATCTGCATGTGGTTGATGGGACGAATCCCCTTTCTCACTGGGTAATACAACCTTACCCAGACAGTAAAGGATCACATTGCCAATTCAGCCATGCACTTTTCTTATGCCACAATGTGATGGAGCATTTCTTTGATAGACTTTCTGCAGGCAGTGATGGCTCTGGGATTTTTAAGTGCCAATGTTTCAGACACTTTGTGAATAATTGGAGACTGCTTTGTCCTTCGTTAGCAATGTGAAGGTGCAAAAGAAAGATTTTACTGTGGCTGGACTACAGTTTCTGCAACAGCTCTACTCCAAGACAACAGCAACTGCTTGCAGCACATGTAATGCATGGGAAGATCTCAGAATCTGAAGTGCTATTTTCAGACTTATTAGTGATAGTGGTGATAACTCTGCCTATAATTAAAAAAATCTATTAAATGATTGTTAGTGAAGTGTCATTTTAGGAAAAAATAATTACTTGTCTTGTGAATCCATGCTGGGTTTTGAAGACACTACTGTGATGTTTATTTTGCAACTCAGTTGCTTTCTGTGTTCTCTTCTGGCCTTTGAAGAGTCAGAATCCATGTTAGGACTGATACTGTGATAAAAATACATAAAATGAGAAATTCCCTATTTTAAATACCTCTTTTGTAATTTCTGTAGACTCTTCTGCAGGATCATTTATGGATGTAATCTCATAAGAAAACTACATCTATGACAGCTGAAAATGCATAACCTTTGCCAGGAATAATATATGCCTCCATAGGACAGTGAGAAGAAAGGATTACTAGCTATGGTCTTTTACATGTAATAATGTGTGTTGGAATCTGCATGGTACCTTCTTGGTAATATGACCTGGGTAACACCAGCTGGTACAACAAGAATAAGAATGAGAGAACAGAATACCCCAAACTCTTCTGAATGGTGTTTGCCCAGAGCCTGAGAGCACTAGGAAGAAAACAACGATGACCGAGTTTGCTTTAGATGACCTTCACCCCAAATAAATAATAACCAGGAAATTGCTAAGATATTTTGGAGAAAACAAGTAATCTTGAGAAGTAATAAAAAGCTTGCAAATTTATGACTGTGGGGAGGGACCTTGGAGTGAATGTGACAAGAGCAGCATCTTGGTCAGATGCCATGAGCATCCAGCTACTGGAGCAACAGTACAGAGGGCACAACTTGAGTGTGGGCGTGTGAACTCATGGCATGTTTCTTCATCAGTGTGTGGCTTGGCAGGCTGTAAGGACTAGAAGACCTGCTAGAGAACCCATATCTCCATCAGCAGCTGTGGGTAAGTATGGGGAACATTTCCAAAAGTGAGGGTACATGGCATGGATGCAGGAGGGAATGCAGGCATCATTTGAACAGGATCTCCAGAAGAGTGGTGAATGGGCAGCAAGGAGGAAGACACACCTGCAGAGGCTGCTGTGTGTAAGCACGTGGTTGATAGCAGGGCGAGACTGTTCTTTTAAAGCAGAAGTGACATTAATCCACAAAGAGTTCTCATTTCAAGGGTAAAAAGAGGAGAAGGAAGAGGAATGATGAATGTGGAATAGATCGACAAAGAGTACCACAGCCTGGTACACAGCCATCAACAGAAGAAATGGAGAGGGAAGAGAAACCGGTCAAACATAACACAGTGCTTGACACAAAGTACAGTGCTGGAACACATCGGTCCAGAGAGGGAGGAAAAACCATGCAGCACTTCAGACAATTGCCAGCCAAAAAAGAACTGCATAATTGGAAAATTAAATACAGTTAAGGGGAGCTTTTGTGAAAGCCCATATTGGCAAAACCCCCCCTAAACATTGCTGAGAATGTGACTGGAACTTATCCTGACGAACATAACAAACCATAATGAAGGCGAGCTATGTGCTGGAGAAGGAAACTCCTTCCAATTCAAATGAGTGGTATAGTAAAATTTGTAAGGGAAAAGAGCAGGGGAGGTGAAAGGATTTCTTTGACTGGTGACTGGCTGTTTTTGGGGAGGCTCAGCAAGCTTGGACAGTGAGGGTTGGGGTGAAGGCCTGCCAGTAGTCTGCATTTATGAAGTTAGAAGCTGTTCACAAGAGGAGAGCTTACATGCAGCTACTGAGATAGAGTGTCCATGTCTGCCTCTGCCTTTCTTTCTTTTTTCTTCCAGCAGTCCAGATTTTAGCAGCAGGAAAAAAGAGAAGTTGCTTTAACGAAGCAAGAGCAAAACATAATTCTTACTGGAACTAATCACAGCTGCTTGAATGACCGAATATCTGCTAAAGGAGATTTTCTCAACCCCTTTGTTTCAGGAAAGATGTGTGTGACAGCAGTCTGAGTATTCTCACCTGTACCTGGGTCTTCATATCAGTGATGTGTACATGTCTTCTTAGAAGAGAAAGCTCCCCTGACCTGAATATTCTCATCCCTTTGTTTGCCAAAGATAAATTGTAAATGCTGGAAATGCCTCCCTGCAACATCAATTTACTATGCAAAACCCTCTCCTTCTGTTAGCTCCTTACTTCCCTAGCAGGGAGGGCAATGGAGGGCAATTGCCTCCTTGAGAACAGGAACCTCCCAGCACAGTGCTCATGTTCTAAACAAGATAAACTCATAGCATTAGCACATGAATGGCTGAGGTAAACTACAGCCTACTAAAGATTAAATATGAGATTCTTTTTTAGTAGACCTACTCCAAATACCTTTATTATCTCATTTGGACATATTGGTAAAAAAAGCCTTGGAATTAATTAAAGACATTGCTTTTAAGTTTGATGTTGAGCACCAATGTCACTGCAGTCAGGGTGGGGTCGATGCTAGAAGAGAACTATACCATTCAGTGACATATGTTTATTTACTTGGTAGGATAGATATAACAAATGGGTAGCAATTCCTGCTCTATGAGCACGCCACACCTGCTCTGCTCCCCCAACATACACATGTACACAGAAATCAGATCTTCAGCCCACCAGTCCATTTTAGTCTGGTTAAGTATCAGTGGGGAAGCAAGGTGATTGCTCTGACTGGTTATGTGCTGCATCCATGGCAGACAGCTTAACTCTTACACATGGTGGTTCCTTTCATTGCACTTTGGCTTCTGTAGATCTTAGACATCTGTGCATGGTGATGCCCCTTCAAGCAGCTATTGCCCTAATTATTTATTGCTTTCTAATGGCTTTGCTAATCTTGTAGTCCCAGACCAGTTCTTGAACTTCCTCCATCACTGAGGCCAGCTAGCTGTTGCTACATATTGCAGTTTATGTCGCCTTCCAGGCTCTGCCCAGGTGTCTTTCAGAAAAATAGGCACATTTGTTATTCAGGTCCCACCAGATTATCTGATCATCATGTTCTGGGCAGATGTAGTCAAGTCTCCTTTTTCTGGCCAGCATTTCAAGTGCTTCTAGTCAATAGCCAGCCACTTTGTGGGTAACTAGAAGCAGTCCATTGCCCAGGTTATCTCTGTGATTCTGCTGGGTAGTGTGACAGCTGAAAAAGGTTTAAAACAATTGTCTGCAAGATCTCCAGGGAGTTCCACTGGAAGCTCTTGCCTGCTTGGCCTGTGACTTATCATTGCTGGTGATCAGGTGAAAATACCTGTTCAATAACAATTTAGAATTGAGCAGTGTAACTGATGTAAAAGCCTACAAATCAATGTCTCGGAAGTTCAGCTATGTAACAGCAAGCCTGCTAAGCTGTCTCCATGCAAAGCTTAGGAAACAGTGTCTGAATTTCACTAATCTTCCACACCTTTCCATGCTTCATTGACATGAGAGAAAGGGGCACAATCTATAGGTGTTTCCAATGTTGTATTTCTATACAGTCATTGCTAGGACAATGCAAGATTGGTGCCTTACCACCTGAACTTCAGTATCTTGTGTCTTCACTGCAGAAGGGGCAGTGTGCATGGCCTCCAGTGTGCAGCTTCCTCCTTCTATGTTTACCAACATTGCCTCTTATTGCAATGCACAGAACTCCAGCTGTGGACATACACAGAAGTCACACCTAAAAAGGGTCTATGTTGCTCACTAAACTGCTGATGTAGGCACCCTTCAAGTGCTTCAGATGGTACTTAACACCTTGTTTCAACAGCAGAATTGTGCCCCTTTCATTTTCTTTTAGTCCCCAAGAGCTTCATGGCTAGAATTTTAGGAAAGCATTGTCTTCTTTCTGTAATGTTGTTGGAGATATCTTTGTGGGAAGAAACAAATCCCTTTTCTGTAAAAGATTTTCCACTGTTATTGTGCTCTTATACATTGTCCTGGCAGGCAGAAAGGATGTCTTCCCGTTTTTAGCATTACCTGCTACAGGAACTCTTTCTTGTTTCTGGGAAGTGTAGAGAAGGGAGACGAGGTGAAGAATGGTCAGAGGGATGCCTAGCATTTCCAAACCTTCAGCTGGTGGCTACAAAAAGGGGTCATAGAACCTGACTATTTAGGCAGAGAAAGTCTTTGAAATCTTGGTTCAAAGTTTTTATCTTAAGTTGCGGTTTGAAAAAGGTGCCTGGCTATTTTTGTGCTGCCCGCTTCAACTGACCAGAAGATAAAGGAAGGCTGAGCATGCTATTGCAAAAGGATGAACTAGCTGTCAAAAACACGTGTATAATTCTGAAGAATGACAAAATGTAGTTTGGCCACATGATCTGTCTGTAAGGGTACTACTGTATAATGACGTTATGTGGAGCAGGACTACATTGATGAAATAGATAAGAGGTGATATGACAAGTTGTTCCTGAAGCGTCACAGATTGTTGTTTGTTTCTTTGAGCCCCTTTTAATCCCTGCAGAAAGGAAACACAGCTTTTCCTTGTTGCTGCAGTTTTATAAAAACATACATAAATGTTTTCCTGTTTCTTTCATGGGCATCTTGTGCATAATCTGCCCCAGCAGAAAAAGCTGTATATACACTATTCCTGTGCTGCTCTGTTAATGTGGCTCATGGTATTTCAAAGTAGAAATGTGATACTATATCCATTCTTTACAGGAGTAAGAACCTGCAGCTAAGCAATATATAGTACAGCTGCCGAACTGCAGAGTAAGTTATTGATAACTTGAAAGTACAGACACTGAGAATTTTGTTTTACAAAGTCCCTTACACAGTGCATCAGCTCCTGTGCATAATTCCAAAAACTGAATAGGATGAAACCACTGCTTCTGGTGAAGTTGACAGCTGAGATGGGGTGTCCTTAATGGTTCCCAAGTATATCATGACATGAAGAAAAGCTATTCTTTTTGTTCAACAGTGTTTGGCAAAAAAAGGCAGATTTTTTTTGACGATAAATACAGAGTTTTAAAAGACCCTTTCTTCAAAGAACTGCAGGATATATGTATTAAATAGAAAATTTAAAAAAATTTAAAACTTTCTGCTTTTAATGACCAGAGCTGATGATGTTAGTATTGAGATGTCATTGCTATGATGTCAATATTGCTGATGAATTAAAATGTTTATAAATGAGTTGGGTTTTTTTTCCTGGACGATGTACATATAATTATCTCACCCAGTCCCCAATAGCAAACACAGGATCATAAGTAGTGCCATGACTTTCAGGGACACTTGGTGTCAGGGTCATCTGGCCTCAACAGCGAATCGTGCAAATGCCTTTTTAGTGTGGGTAGGAATTGTGACACCCCTTGGCTCCACCAGAGGTATTGTGATGTGAGGGAATTGTACCTTACCTGAATAATGTGGGCAGCATCCTGCCTGGGCTGCCAATGTCAGCCAGGGGCAGGGTGTTGGCAGTCTGTCTAGGACGATGGTAACTGCTCAAGAGCAGGGTGTCAGGAGCTAGACTTTCTGTGCATTAAAAGAGAATGAGTACAAGCTCTCAATTCCCTGACAGTACTTAAGCTAACAATACATGAAAAACAGTCTATAACAGAAGTTAGAATAGAAGTACAACCAGCTAAATTGTTCATTAGTAATGGGAGCTTTTTTGGGTTGCTTTTCCATACTTGTAAATTTCTTTCTTACTTTCTCTCTACCCTCCAAGTACATCACTCCTTTCATCCTGCTGATACCCAGTCTAGTCCTTGCTGAATCCTAGCATGTGCAGCTGACTTCCAGGAACTGAAATTGAAGCTTAGGTCATTCTCTTCAATTTTCCATCTGGAAGAATGCAGTGATGTGTGTTTTCAGACCACCTGAAGCATGAGGTTTCTGAGGCACTGTTATAACAATGGGCCAAGTAAAGAATTCGTTCCTTTAAAAACCCTGACTTTTGACTGGCAACAGATGCATTTGGAATGAAAACAGAAAGTATATAAGGAGACCTTCAACCTCAAGTAATGTTGTATGGACTGAGGTTGCAGCTCAAGATGGAGGTATGTAACACAGTTAAAAATACCTGCATTTTAATACGTATCTATCAAAGACCTGTTCTTCTGTTTCGCCAGCGGTAAAGAAAACTCAGACCTTCCTGGTGAGTCAGCACTTTTCTGTCATGGCTCTACCCAGATAGCACCATTTGAAGGGCAGCAAGCCTGTGGCCACAGACTTCAGCAAATCTACCTGTCCCAGCGGTATTTTGATCTGCCATATTCCTCAACCCTTTCCTTACCAAATCTCTTAACTTCATCCTCCTTATGGTATCTGTTATGTCAGATACGTAGTATCTGGCAGCAGCTGGAGAACAACCTTTCGAGATAGCAGATCAGACAGAGGATGCAGTACATTGACAACCAGTCTTTCAAAGGCTGGAGGGAAGAGAAGGCACCATAGAAAATATCCAGATAAATCAAAAGAATAAGGGAGATTTTGATGGAAAAGAAAAAGACAGCAAATCATAAAACCATGCTGAAATAACTTTCTCTGTGAAATTAATTGCAGCTCTTGCATCTTCCAGTTATAAATTTGCAACCCTTCTAGTTCTATGTTAGTGACTGTGTTGCTCCAATTTGATATGCATCTATTTCTCCACATACTGGGTAATTTATGTGGAAAAAACCCCAGACCTTTTTCTGTCATAGTTTCAGTGCAGAAATGTGAGTTTTAGATGTGCTTTCAGTGATCCGAGGAACCTGTTACACCATACTTGTCATAAGTAGTCATGTTTACTGACTATACTTAGGAAAAATATATGCTGTGTAAAGCAAACATTTTAAAAATCAATACTTCTCTTTTTCTAGTCTTCCATCAACCCACCAACATGCATTAAATGTTATAGGCCATTTCATTTAGTGTAAGGTCATGCAGTACATAATTGGAAAAGGTGCCTGAAACTAATGACATAAAGGACTGTTAAATAACTGAATTGTTTAAAAAACTTGCTTTTGATTGCAGTCCTGATGGGTTTTGAGGTGCAGATGTGTTCTATATTAAATTAATAACTTTTCAAAGAATCAGTAAAATAACATACAATATTTTTAGATTATTAATTTTTTTAAAATCAGAAAAGAATTTCAGAGAATCTAGTACAGCCCAGGCAACTGGAATGACTAATCTTATTTCTTGTGCTCTTAATGGGAACAAAACAACTGTTTTCCTCAGCCTCCTGGGGTTTTATCTTCACATGGATATTTCAGGTTGATAATCTAGACAACAAATATACAGTATAATAGCTACATTGTTGTGGGCTGCATTCATTTATTTGAACTCTGGAAGTCTAGAAGTTTGTTGTCTGAGCTTAGTGAGTAACCTTAGTCTCTTCATGTATTCAAGAGCAAAAAATAGGCATCTCCAAAATGCACTTCATCTCACCTGCTTTTATAGACCTGTAATGCAGAGAGATTTTATAAAACCAGTTTGAATCTTCAGAAAACCTTTACTGATGATCTGTGGCACATGTTTGGCACAAAACCACTTTTAATACTTATTATGGGAGACCTGCACCAGGCTACTTTGGAGTAGCTAATGTACTGTTCCTGACTCTACTGCATAGTACCTTCCCTAACTCCAAGTTAAAACAGTTAATTCACTGTCAAACTCTCGTTAAATTGATGTTTTGGATTAAGTTGAAAGGCATTTAAGGTAAGCAATTTGCCATTATCCCTGCAGAATACTTGCAAAATAAAGACATGCACAATTTTAGGAAGTATCAAGAACTTGAAAAATAGCTTTCTCACAGTGATTAATTATAAAACCACCTTTATTTGTTCTAAGATTGAAAGTGGGGAAAAAAAAAGCTTTCTGTATTCATTCCAGCTTCACCAGATTGAAAATAATCAGGTGTTAATTTGGATGTGAGAAATGTTTCCAGTTCTGTTTCAGAAAGTATTATTAAAACTTGATGGGAGTTAATGGCAAGCACAGGCAGCAAGTATTAATAACCCCGGAGACCTAGCATAATCAAGTCGTAATAGCTGCTTCCAAAGGTATGTTTTTGTCTTGTCTGCAGGGTTCAATTTTCTGTCATAGAGAGGAGGAGAGAGGAGGCATCATGAGCAATAGAAAGAGAGATCAGCCTCCCAGGCATGACAGTTGTGTCTGCTCCTACGTTCAAGTGTTGCTCCTTCCCCGGTTTCTGGTGACACTTGTCAGATGAATTGATGACAAGTACTAGGTCTGTAGTAATAAGGAAACACAATTTAAAAAAAAATCTCCGTTTGCTCTAATGCAGTTATGTGTGTTCAGTGTGACCCTGGCATGGAGTTGAGGGAAGATAATCATTCAAGGGATGAATTCACATTGCAGATAGCAATGTTAATGGATTTAGTAATCTTGGCCAGTAGCCTGAAAGTGCTAACTGGTAAGAAAAAGCTTTTCAAGTGCAAGATCTTTTTTCTGTGTATAAGTACAAAAGCAGTCAGACATTTGTAACTTTCTAAGTTGCCCTGAGGGTTTGGACCACCTATTGAGCAATCTGTCACTTGGCAAGTGTATAAGAGTAGTTACAAGAAATTGCTCTATCAGGCTGGATCCAAGAGACTTCTTATCACTTAGAAGGATGAATATTCTTGATACTTCCTGAGGCTTTTATTCATATTTACATGAGGACTTGTTATGTCCTGTACAGGAGAGAGTCCCCAGTTTTGAAACCTGGATCAGATGTGAATTATGGGGTACCACCTGAGACCACATATGAGAAGGTTATTATAGGACACAGATGAAAAAACATCCTGGATTTTTTTGCACACTTTCATATTGTGAACCTACATAACTCAGAGCACTGGAGAAGACTTGGCTTTAGCAGTACGTGTAAGAATATATCCCTCATCCTTTGTGTGTAGATTACCTGTATTCCTGTTTCTTCCGGTTTCAGAGTCCATGAGAATTGCTTTAATTTGAGGGAGAAGAGTAGGAAAATAGAGAATGATATGACAAATCAAGAACTCCTGTTAGTGGCACAAACTTTTCTTTGAGTGCTTTGAGTGATTTGATCATTGAACTATGTGGTTGACAAGAGAATACAGGCAAGGCTAATCTTATGGTACAAAAAGACTCAAACACAGCCCTAAGGGAAATTCTGGGTTGTGAAACAAGTTTTAATGAGAAGATGACATTGGAGGGGAAGGTTGTCCAGGGCCATGCCTGCATGCACAGTATGTGAGGAAATGCCTTGTGTGTTATGTAAAGAGGTTGTCCATGTAGCTGAAAATCTTAAATTTTCTCAAGAGCTGTTTAGTCTGGAGAAGAGGAGGCTGAGGGGAGACCTCATCGCCCTCTACAGCTCCCTGAAAGGAGGTTGCAGAGACCTGGGGATGAGTCTCTTTAACCAAGTGATAGGACAAGAGGGAATGGCCTCAAGTTGCTCCAGAGAAGGTTTAGACTGGATGTTAGGAAACATTTCTTTACAGAACGGGTTGTTAGGTGTTGGAATGGGCTGCCCAAGGCAGTGGTGGAGTCCCCAACCCTGGAGGTGTTTGAGAGTCAGGTCGACATAGCGCTGAGGGATATGGTGTAGTTGGGAACTGTCAGTGTTAGGTTAATGGTTGGACTGGATGATCTTCGAGGTCTTTTCCAACCTAGACAATTCTGTGATTCTGTGCTAAGACTGGAGTGGGTTTGTTTGGAAGAGAGTGTAGACTGGCCTGAGGAATTCCAAACCGAGTTAGGATAAATTGCAGAAACTCTACTGGACCGAGCTGTGATCTTGCAATGCAGAAATGGGCACCTTGAGGTAAGGTGAGACATTTTTCCTGGTGGATTGTTGTAATGCCACTTGCAAAACCATGATCTTGAAGTTAAATTTCAGGAATAAAGTAATTTGATTTGTCTAGTTTCAAGATATGCCATAAGGGTTTTTTCCCTCCCCTTTTTTTTTTTTTTTTTAGGAAATTGCTCTTTCAGAATGTCCATTTTCAGAGGTGAGAGGTAAGCAACTCCACTCACATGGTATGTTAACCTCTTTCCAAGAATAACTCTTTTGAGAGAGGGGAGGAGGTCCCTTAGAAAGGACAGGAAGAGAGGATATTAATGTGGCAGAGTGGTACCTTATGTAGATTAGTCCTGAGTTAACAGTGTTCAGAACTCACCTGTTGGCTATTGGGATCTGCTGTTATACCTGACAGGTTGGGAGCTGGATTTATGCTTCCTAAACCCTTTCTCAGTTGAGACAAGGAGGCAATCCATGCCAAAAACCAGTTTGATAATAGTATTGTCAGCTTCTCCCATGTGTGAGGCACCTTCAGGTGTATCGGAGAAGGCTGGGTAAATTGAGGGTGTAAAGAGAAGCTGTAAAGCTGGTATGATCTCCTTTCAACAGCAGACTAAAAAACTGGTAAGAATGGAAGCTCCTTGCTTGTGCAAGGAAGTATTACACAATAGGTAGCATGGGAGTTAATGTGAATGTAGAGCACAGGCACTCAGATGGTTGGACAGATGTTCGTAAATGAAGGAGATATACAGGAAAAAAAAAAAAAAAGAAAAAAGTTATCTAATATTTCAATCCCTGTCCCAGTTTCTGTATTGCCCTTTACCTATGCATCTAAGCCAATATCTAGGATGAGATCTTCCAAGTGGAATTTCTTCATCCCCAGCTTCTATTTTTTGCTCTGTGCCTTGAAACACACCTGAGGATATTACTTAAAAGTTGAGAAGGTTTATTTTCAACAGGCTTTGGAGGTTCAGTACTGCATGTGGGGAAACATAATTTTTTTTAAGTAACAAAACTGACATTTGTACCTTCAATTGAAATGTAAAGCCCTGAAAAAATCATACATTTTAACCCATTATAGGGCTGAACAGCCTGATATCTGAACTGTAATTGTTTGTTCTAGAAAAGATAAAATCTATTACTGTCAGTGATCAAATTAAAGAAAGAGGGGGTCATATGCTGTGGCAATGTGGTTTTTTGAAGCCGTTTAGGATGCTGGTGAGCAGGATGGTGCGATGGGAAAGCAATGTGACCTGGAATAAGGTTTCCCCCGGTTTCAAGAAGTTATACCACTTTCCCCAGTAGTCTACCATTACCTATTGTTTTGTGGGTTTTTTTTTGTTTGTTTTTGTTTTTGTTTATTTTTCTTTCCCTCCCCCCTCTAACAAACCGCGGACATGAAGTAACTCTTATTGGCATTAATTGTTGATGCTTTTGTAACTTTCTAGCAAGCAAATGCTTCATTATCACCTAGTGGCATTGTGAATCAGCAGGATGCCAGTCATTACGGTGTAGCGCAAAGAGGGAGCTGCTGTTAGACTGAAATCTCATAGAATCCCATTAACATGGAGGCTGCTCTGCTGTGTACAAGGGAAAGTCTCTGATCAGTGGCATCCAGTGCTTTTACTGGAAATGTATGTTTTCCTTTCAGTGCCACTGGAGACATTTAGAAACATACCAGACTCTGCTAAACAGCATTTACCATGGGCAGAAGAAAGAGATTAATTCTATGTCTTTTGGGGGATTGAAATTGATATGTTTTTACAAGTGCTAACTGCTCTATGCTGTATTTTCCCTTCTTTCACATTGGTCTCATTTATTATTGCTTTTATTATTATTAATATTTTAACTTGCTCTTTTGATCAAATGTTCTTATACCATAAAGTTCTCTCACAGAGAATATACACTTTTTTGCATAATTTGGTTGTAGATATCTGTGGAGCTGCTGCTTCAGCAAGTATCATTCTTATGCTTCTGTCTAGCATATGCATTGCATAGTACATGATGTGGACACTCTTTCCCACCAGACTCTTGAAAATTACAGGGAAGCACAACAGGTCTCATTTGCCTGTCAGAGAGAGAACGCCGTTCAGGTATTTGACAAGGACGGAGTGTATCAAGCCCCCATTTCCACTGGGTTGTGTAATGGCTTGCAACTAGGTCTGGTGCTGCCCCGTGGTGGAATATCTAAAAAGCATTCCTTAGGCAGAGAACACCAAGAATGCCATGTATGACTGAGCCTGCATACTCACTGCAATGTCTGCCACTGTCAATGCCTTTTACTTAAAGTTCTGATCTCATTGGTCACAGCATTCTCTTTATCAAAATGTCCTTGCCTTTTTGTAATTTCTGCTGCAATGTGCACAAAATAAGTAAATAATGTTGCTGAGATACTGAACATGATACCATGTCACCCTCTTGGTTAGGTATCTGGAGTTGTCTTTCTGAACTTATTGCAGAAAATGACAAAATCACTTTGAAGCACCTATATTTTCCCTCCCTTTACAATGCTTCCAGAAAAGGCATTAGTTGCTTTAGTTGTGTAGTTCATTTTTATAAGGCTGCTATGCCAATGCATCCCTCTCTAACATCTGGGACTCTTGAGTGTAATGTGAGGCATGAAAGGAGAGCGACTGAATGGTGCTGTGCTTGTACAGGCTTTGTAAAAGCAGCTATTACAAGTGCAGCCCGTCCAGCATTTGCCTTTTGTTCCCATGCTGTCCCTCCCCTTTGGGAAGGCTAGCTAGCAGAGAGAGTGCAGGAACTGGCTGTGATTCCTTTGCCCCCATATTTGGATTGGTAGTGAAAGCCTCTTGTCCGTGGAGTGACCATCTGTGACTCTTTGGAGTGGCTGAGTTTTGGCATAGGTTTATCTTCCTATCTTGTCTGTGAAAGCACGGTTGGCCCAGAATAAGGTTTTATATGCTTGCAGCAGGGTGAGCTGTCTGTGTTGCTCCATGTCCAAGTGCAGAGTCCCTGGTGGGTGTGTGCATACCTGTGTGTGTAGGAGTGTGACGGGGAGAGGAACATGGTGCTTGTGCTGGGCATTGTGTGGCCTGTAAGTGCATGTGTCAATACAGAAATCTCTTACTCCTGTCCCTGTGCACATCTGGGAAGCAAATTAACTTCTCCAAGAGAATTCTACAAGGTCGAAAATAAGGCCAATAAGCATCACTGCCAGGCATCTTCCCCTGAGGTAGCAAGCCACCTCTGGCTGCAATTATGAATTCTGGGATGTCAGGGTGCTTGCAGATAAATGAGTCAATAGCCCTCTAGTTGACTCGTGGTTGAGTAGTCGCAGGTGTTCTTGCTATTCTTGGTGGCAGATAAAAAATTTTCTGGTAGTGTCCTTTCTCCTTATGCCCTGCTACTGTCCTGTCTCTGCAGTGTGGAGAGAGATAGGGGACTCTGGATATGTGTTGTGACAGGTCTGCCAAAGTGTTCTCTGCTTGCACTGCTCACTGTTTGCACTGCTCGCTGGTTGTCACTGATACCTTCCCTACCACTCCTCCTCATTGTGTGTGCTCTGTGTGCAGTTCTGTGTGGTGAAAAGCTGTTCTTTCTGCACTAAAATGTAGTTTGGCCTTTGTGGACAGAGGGCTGGAGCAAGCAGCTTACAATATAGGTCATAGCTGTATACTCTAAATTGGCCAGAAACACAACAGACTCAGTCTTTATCAAACTCCCTTATACATCTTTTTTTTCTTTCCACCTACAGTGACAGCTGTTATTTTGTCATTGATTCTACATTTCAATGACATGCTCTCTCACCAGCATTGAGCAGCAGTACAGTTTCAACTGTGTGGGTGATAGAGGTCTGTTGACATCTTCATAATGGAGTTGAGAAGCCTCTACTTACCTAGCAGCATACTGGAGTATGAACTTTAAAATTTGAATGGGTTGGGTTTTTGTAGGCTTTGTTTAGTAAACATCACCTAGAAGTGGTCTGTGGAATATTTCTACCTGGGGGCTTGAAGACGGAAGTTGAGAAAGCATTGAAAGATGCAGAAGAAATAGAGACCTTAGGGTAACTTAGGTGACTAAATAGAGACAGTCGTATAGTTGAGCAGCCCACTAAATACAGTGGTGCCATTGCTGATAATGGAATACAGACTTTTTATTGACTCTGGAAGGTTTCTGGACTATAACTTACCAAGTTTATTTTGTCTGGAGTCCTGCCCTATCTAGAGTTCTATTTTAGCTTGTTTAGTTAAAACAATGGTAGTTTAACAACCAGGTAACTATTATGTAACTTGTTTAGCTTTAGCTAGCATTATGCACTTGTGTAGTGGTATAATAATTTTGATGCCCTTCTGCAAGTAACAGGTAGCAATACCACGCAGTTCTGTGTACAGTGATCTGTCTCTGAGCCTAGAATAATAATGTAGTGAATTGGAGTACAAGTGAAGGATGATAGCAGAGGCCTTGAAGGTACAAGAACAGGAAGATACCAGAGGCTATAAACAAATCACTAGTGGTCAGTTATTAGTCATTAAAGTAATGCAACCTTGGGAGCTCAGTAAAACCACTTTTAAGGATAACAGAACAAGCTTCAAACGCCCAGCATATATAAAACACAGTATATATAGTACATTTAGAAAAGATCTTGAATTATGGACCATGAAAACAGAGTAAGGTGTAGTGCATGTTGATGTAAAAAATAACAGTCAGACTCTGAAGTGAGAAGAAAAGAAACCCCAACATTAATATCAGTATCCTTCTCTGCTGATTTTCATCCTCTTCATGAGGGGGACTGGGTGCAGTAAATGTCTAGTATAACAGCAGACATCATAGGAGTGTGTATGTATGCATGTGTGGCAATTTTAACTGTATAATTTTGAGAATTTTTCAGTGGAATTTTCTTTTGTGTTCTTGCTTGCTTTTTCTATAATGGATATACCTGAATTGATAATAATTATTTGATTATAATGTTAAGATTATAATAAGACTAACAATAAATTATTGGTTTCATATAAAAACCATGTTTCTGTAGCTCACATAAACTGCACATGGTGTAGTGTAATAGGGCACAGGTTAGAATCACTTTTAGCTATGTCCAGAAAAGTGTCCCTTCATGTCATTGCTCCTGAGTATTACTGAATCTAGAGATGGAAGGCAGAATGATTTGGGTGGTCAGAGTGACAAGGACAGGCTGGGTAAGGGGAACAGGAAGATGTCACAGGGCTCTGCTCTGGAGTTACAAGTAAGGAGTATAAGTGTTTTAAAATGCACAGTCACCAGGGTAAACATTATAGCAACAAATGACACTCCATCTAGTGTTATATATTCCATGCTATTTTATGATCTATTATAATATTACCTATACCTATTATCTGTCTCCAGTTAGTATTACCTGTTACTAGACAGAGGTGGACAAATTGCCAGTTTTATTGGTGAGATGACAGAAATACTCAATGATATTTCTAATCTATGGTTAGAAAAAAACTGGCTTGATTTATTTAGATCATAATGATAAAAGACATTCTATTCCAAGAATAACTCAGAAATATATAAGAGAACCTCTGCTAAAACTAAACATTTTAAAGTCATCTGGCCAAGGTAATTTGCATACAGGAGTTTTAAAAGAGCAGATTGAATGGCTCTTCCAATAAATCTGGACATTTTTATGAAATTCAAGAGATCTAGAAGAAAACTAAAATGCCAATATTTAGAAAGGTTGAACAAAAGGACGGATTTTGTCCTCTAATACTGATCCTAGCTGATGCAAGATATTAAAGTACTTGAAGTTAATGCTAATCAACATGTGTCAAGTTGACAAAACACTTTTTCAAACTTCCAGTTTGAAACAGTAAGTTTGGATATGATAGAAATCAGTGTTAATATATTTTTGTAAAAGATTTAATTTTACACAAGCTTAATTAATGGAGTAGTAGAAGCCTGATCCCAGCAGGCTGATTTAGTGCTCCTGAAGTAAATGTATGCAGTCTCAGCACATTAGTAACACAATTCAAGCAACTCAGGCAGCACCTGGAGTTCCAGGATCCTTCTGAAAGAAAAGTAGGCCAGCCAGGGGGTGAGCAAGTGATATGAAAGAGATGTATAACCTTAGATGAAGGAATTCTGTCTCTCTATTAGTAAACTAAGCAGTACAAGCCATGGGCATTGGGTTGTAACCATCCATACTATTAAATTGACACTAGAGGGTTCTTAGACTACAGTATAGCTGCACACATTCCCCAGCAGTGGAAATGCATCATATCAATGGTTATTTCTAAGAACAATCATGATGAATATACCTTTTGGCACCTCTAACATTAAAAGATTTACCTCATGTAGAATTTTGTGTTGCCAAAAGAGGCTTCACTGTTAAACAGCTACTCAGATTCATACTGCTGAGTAGTCTCAGGGCTAGAGGTTGTCATTTAGCTGTGCTGTTCCTACCTCTTTCCAAGCCACTGCTACTATGACAAAGGACAGCATGCCAGCATAAGGTTATTAAACAGTCTTCCATATATACAGTACCTTACAGTAGCGAAACACCTGGGGAGTTGCCTCTTAGAAAATTTTCTGAAAGTCCATATTATGCCAGCAGTTGTCTTTTGCCATGCTAAAGTCAAGCATTTTTTTTTTTTACCCTTCTTTCTGTACTGCTTGTTGTTCCTCATTAGGCTAAGTACTTGTGGTCAGTCAGCATGGCATGATA
Source organism: Athene noctua (assembly GCF_965140245.1). Classification (NCBI taxonomy): domain Eukaryota; kingdom Metazoa; phylum Chordata; class Aves; order Strigiformes; family Strigidae; genus Athene; species Athene noctua. The sequence goes on along the minus strand of NC_134037.1, from coordinate 23,101,760 downwards.
GATTCACTGGTATGAGCCCTTGTGATGAAATCATGCTTCATGTCACACTCATGTTGTGAATTCAGAAATGCTTCTCTAGTGCTTCTCTTGACCAAGTTGCATTTCATAAGAAGCTTTTCTCATATGGGTTGCTATTTCTGCTTCAGATGAGATTGCAGCATGCGGTGTGGTTGGCCATGTGCTTATCATGCACAGTTGAGAAGAGATAGTAAGACAAGGACTGAGCTGGGAAAAATCAAGACTTTTAATAAAGAGTTAACAGCCGGCACTTACTTCCAAAGCAATATATTGCATTTAGGTCTTGTTTTTCTCTCTGACTTAGCATGCATTAGAGAGTTTGATGAGTGAATGCAAGGAGTGCACAATAGACCTTTGAACAGAATCAACCTTAGAATCCAGTAGTGTGTTTAATAGGAATTGATGATCTGATTCTGGAGTAAGGCCTGGATGTCTTAATACATGTGGGAAGTTTTTAAACTAGGTAATAGCCCAAGTCCACCTAATTGGCTGACGTGTATAAAATGGTATGTTTAAGGAAATTCCTTCTTTTGCAACTGCATTAACTATTGAATATAAGCTTTGCTATTGTGCATGGGTGAAGAGATCAGTATAATTATTACTGTGTCCTCTGTAAAATTCTGTGCTCAAATCCAATTCTGTCATGTACAGCTCTAGCTGTCAGGCTGAACATTCAAAAAACAATGTCCTCTAACACAATACTGTAAGCATCTTGTTCAACAGCAGTCAAAATACAATTTGAGATATAGCTGACAAGGAGTCCAGGAGTGCCTTTCTGTTACACCTGGAGCCACCTTTGATTGGTTTGGCTTCCTGGAAATCACAGTCTGATATCCAGACTGATGTCTGATAAAGATGGAAAGATGCTTGATATTTGTTACTCCAGCAGAGAAAGTTAACATCTGCCATGAATAAATCCAGAGCATTTGTTGTTTTCTTGCTGCTGCTTTTGTCTCCTCTTGGCATTATTGGAGATAGCAAATTATAGCATGAACGGTTTCAATGTTACTTCTATCATCTACTGACTGTTTCATGGCAGCAGCTTCTTGCTGAAAAGAGAGCTACAGAGTCTACTTCATGATCAGATTGGCAGTGGGAAGGGTGTCACCTTTCCTTGTCTTCTTGTGCTCTTCGCTTACCTTGATAACAGATCAGTGGCATCACGCAATGATACGAGCTACATCTTACACCAGAAGCTGCTACGTGGTGCACTAATTTGCTCTCAGAGGATATTGTTCAAGGCATATATTCCCTGTCACATGTTCATGGTCACTGTATTCCAGTGCACAGTCATGATTTAATTGTCAGTTATAGTCCTTTCAAGGTGCATGGTGTTGCATTCAGCTGTATAAAATGCACTTACCAAGCACACTTGACTGGACTGTGTCACTGAATTGTCCATGTCATTGTTTATCTCTCTAACAATTTTTGTGTTGTCTGCCAATTTTTCTAACAATGATTTTATATTTTACTCCGATCACTGATTAAAATTTTAAACAAGAATGATCCAGGAGGAGATACCTGTGAGATGTTCAGTAAAGGAGAAAAGCCTGTTCAGTGACAGAATAAACAGAATTTCATATTTATGTGTATTTCAAGATCTCTTGGACTAGCTTTTAATCTTTTAAATATTGGCCACATTCACTTTATAATATTAAAATCATAGAATCATAGTGGTTTGGGTTGGAAAGGACCTTAAAGACTATCTAGATCCAACCCCCCACCATGTCATTCAAACTTCCACTAGTCCGGGTTACTCAAAGCCCTGTCCAACCTGGCCTTGAACAATTCTTTGTAGGGGGCAGCCACAACTTCTCTGGACAACTGGTCCAGTGCCTCACCACCCTCACAGTAAAGAATTTCTTCCTAATATCTATTCTAAATCTACCCTCTTTCAGTTTAAAACTGTTACCCCTTGTCCTACTACTACACTCCCTGATGAAGTGTCCCTCCCCATCTTTCCTGTAGCCCCCTTTAAGTACTGGAAGGCCGCTATAAGGTTTTCCCAGAGCCTTCTCTTCTCCAGGCTGAACAACTTCAACTCTCTCAGTCTGTCCTCGCAGGGGAGGTGCTTCAGCCCCCCTGATCATCTTTGTGGCCTCCTCTTGACCTCCTTGAACAGATCCATGTTTTTCTTACATTGTGGATCCCAGAGCTGAACACAGCACTCCAGGTGGGGTCTCACAAGAGCAGAGGAGAGGGGGAGAATCACCTCCCTCAGCCTGCTGGTTGTGCTTCTCAATGCAGCCCAGGATTGCCTTTCTCGGCTGCAAGCGCACATTGCTGGCTCATAGTCAGTTTTTTATCCACCAATACCCTGAAGTGTACTCCACAAAGCTGCTTTCAATCCACATATCTCCCAGCCTGAATTTGAGCTTGGGATTGCCCCAACCGATGTGCAGGACCTTGCACTTGGTCTTGTTGAACTTCATGAGGTTTGCACAGACCCACCTCTCCAGCCTGTCCAGGTACCTCTGGATGGCACATCCCTTCCCTCCAGCATGTCCACCACACCACACAGCTCGGTGTCATTGGCAAACTTGCTGAGGGTGCTCTCAATCCCACTGTCCATGTCCCGGACAAATACGTTAAATAATACCGGTCCCAATACTGACCCCTGAGGACTGCTCTCCACTTGGACATCGAGCAGTTGACCACAACTATTTGAGTGCGAACATCCAGCCAGTGATTTATCTACTCAGTGGCCCACCTGTCAAATCCATATCTTTTCATTATAGAGACAAGGATATTGTGCAGGACAGCACTTTGTGTGGGAGTAGGTCAGTTGCATTACAGATTTTTTTTTTTTTATAAGTCTTAAACCGCAAATACTGCTCAGTGGAAGGTAGGCTTTGGGTCTGAGCAGATATTTGTAATAGAACAAAGAAGCCTTCAACAATCTAGAAAGAAACTGGTCCCACTTGCTAAATGAGGGGCAGAGACAGAGTGTGTTAATTTTAACTTACCTTTATAGAAAGAGAGAATTAAAGTTTTTTCCAGGTGAAAGTGACTGTGTTCTTGAAGAGTTTCAAGCACTGTGTTGCCTAATTTGAAGAAAAATGAGATTATTTTCTTATGTTGATTTTAATTGCACAAGATTACTGTATTATTTTGATTTCATAGCAGATTGTAATTGCCAAGCTGTAGCACTGGGGCTTTTCCTGAGCTGGCGGTTAGGAAATATGAGTAGTTGACATATATTCTTTGAGGATATCAAAATTCAGCAACTTACCTTGTTTAAGTAAACATGTTTAAGGATTTACTTGGTAAGAACATGATTTCACCTGACAATATTTTAAAAAATAATTTTGCCAAATCTAAGATATAAAGACTAAACTAAACACCTTATAGCTATCAAGTCATGTCGATATTAGACTGGAGCTACATTACTAAGTTTATGGAAGAAAAATCAGCTAAATTCAATAAAGTTTTCAAAAGGTAAGAGATGCATTTCAGTTACAAAGCCTAATGAATGGGTTTTTTAAAGTTGATTAAATGCCAAATGGGAATGATTGTCATAATAATAAATCTCCATTCTTATCTTCTGCATTGTAATCTTCACTTCCAGTGAAGTGTCACTAATTTTTTAGAGGATGGAAAATGTGTTTTGTGAGACTTCAGTGAGGAGATCTTCTGCTAAAAGATATTACAAACCTGGTCACCATGAAGGGCTTTTGAGGATGTGCCATCACTGGGGAGACCTTGTGGTAAATGTAAGAATTGCATGAAGGATCACTCAGGATATTGGTAGAGAGCCAAAGCCATTTGGATGATTGAATGGAACTGACTTTTGATATGTAGTACCTATTCAGAGATCCTGTTCTCTACTTCGAAGTGACACAGATGCATCACAAGTTGGGAGGAAGAGTCCTGAGAACAGCAGTCAGATTTCACACTAAATGAAGTCTACCTGGCCCCAGCCTTCCAGCAAAAACTGATGAAGAGTTGGGTGAGTGGTGAAGAGTCTTGATGTACTCTTTAACCAATTCATGAAGCCTCTGTTTTCAGCAGAAAGCAGCACAATCTCAGTAAAATAAGAATCTAATCTTGACTATGCCTAGCTATCTTCTTTCAGATGTTTTTCAATGTTCCTATGGTCTTTTGGTTGTGGTATTATCCCCATCAAGAGTAAAGTGGCAAATCCTCAGCAGAGTATCACTTGCACCTCATAGTCTGATTCATCTCCTGACACAGGAGTGAGTGACATATAAAAGTACAGCCTTCACTAGGGCAATGGGCAAAGGAACATCTTCTCCAGCTTCTAAGGAGGCATACATCATATGAGCCCAAAAGCTGGAGATCTGGAAGAGGGTAGAAACAGTCAGTTGGCTATGCTACAGTATTCTTTACAGAGGATGGGAAGGTCTAGAAGGGCTGATGCCCTCTGTAGCTTTACTCAGTCTTCTCTGCCAAATATTGGTGATGGTGGTAGGCAGCCAAGCAGAAAGACCAGACACTGTGTCATGTGTGATGACAGTGGTAGCCTTTCTGGCTCCTTTCTCTTCAGTAAAAAGGTACATAGAAGCATCCCTAATGAACACCACAGCTGTATTGCCTGCTATCAGACCCAACTTTTGAACTGAAGGAAACAAGTTTAGAGCAGCAGAAATTGAATCCAACCAATATTCATATATGCTCTTGTAGCAGCTGTTAGATGGCAATCTCTGTTCTTCACTTTGTTTTGAACACAAAAATAATTTCATATAATTGTAAAAGTTATCTCATGACATTACCTGTTACATTAATTTTCTGTGCATGACTTTAAGTGCTGATTGCCAGCCATGATGTTTAACTTTTTGAAATAAATATGAAGCCTTAAATAGACATACTTGAAGCTCTTCCCTTCAATGTTCCTGGACAATTCAAGTGTGCAGCTTATATTCAAGCCATGCAAATAGATATTGCCTTGGAATAAGTTTTTGTCAGCCAGCCTCTGTTTGGAAAATTCTGATTACATTACCAGTGGAGGAAAAAAACCCACAAGCCCAACACATTTTCATCTCTGATCATACTGAAACTCCAAAAAGAATTAACATTAGGTATGTGTGATCACTTGTTCAAATCCTGCTATGCTTTTGGCAAGGGAAATATATTAATGTCTGTAACTAGCTTTACTGTAAAGATTGACAGCTAGAGGAGCAAAAGAATATTCATTATTCAGCAAAAAAATAAGTTCAAGGTTGTAATCAGTTTCATCAAGTTTCTTCTAATCTAAACATAGATGCTTGTTAATGCTTTTTTCTTGATAGTTACATTCTTCTGGCTTGGTGCTGGTATGTAGATCAAACAGCTGAACTAGAGAAACATCTATTAGGACAGAAAAAGTGATTTTAAAATGGCCTCTATGAAATTACTTTAGTGTTTATAAGCTGTACATTTCATAAATGTATGTATGCTGTGCACAGTGTTTTCCTAGTATGGTTTAGTTCCTTATATATAGCAAACTTGTAATCATGTAAAAAGACAGATTTGAAGAGTCATCTTTTTCATGCAAATGTGGGGGGGTTAATCTTAATTACAGTAAAGAGCCTTCTTGATCTGAGGATTGATGGTACGATAAAACAAATTTCTCCATCATTATTAATCTTGCTGCTTGATTGAGCCTGATATTTGTGCATTCCTCTGGTGATCTTTCTCTGTGCTTTTTGCACTTTATTGCAGCCTTTCAATACTTAAAGGGGGGCTATAAGAAAGATGGGGACAAACTTTTTATCAGGGAGTGTAGTGATAGGACAAGGGGTAATGGCTTTCAACTGAAAGAGGGTAGATTTAGATTAGATATAAGGGAGAAGTTCTTCACTGTGAGGGTGATGAGACACTGGCACAGGTTTCCCAGAGCAGCTGTGGCTGCCCCCTCCCTGGCAGTGTTCAAGGCCAGGTTGGACGGGGCTTTGAGCAACCTGGGCTAGTGGAAGGTGTCCCTGCCCATGGCAGGGGGTTGGAACTAGATGATCTCTAAGGTCCCTTCCAACCCAAAACATTCTATGATTCTATAAGTCCCCTCCTTTTCTTCTGTTTTAACTTGTCTTTTTTTAATATTGTCTATACGATATGAGTCTTCTGAAATGCCTGTGAACAGATTGTTGGATTTCTGTTTTCTATAGACTTTTCTCTTTGTGCTGTGATAATTTTTCTTCCAGGTTGGAAACTGTTGACATGATGGCTTTTTTTTTTTTTTTTTTTTTTTTTTTCCCTTTTTAACTAATCTTTTACAGAATAACTTTTAGCAAGACCTGGCACAAATATAACACCCCAAAAATTATTCTGTATTTACATGTTATATTTATGTGAGATGTATGTTGATTTTTCTCTAGGCATCAGGTTACCATCCAGTTTTCTGTATGTCTGTTCATAGTAATCAGGGAAGCAATAACAAATTAACTCACTATGTGGTATGCATGTAAGTTATTATATTTCTTTGTATTTTCCCAATCTGATGATTCTTTTAGCATATGGCAAAGTAAAATAGCCTATAGCATTGCACACTGCAGATACCTTCTCTACTTCTTTGGGATCAATTTTATTTTCTGTACATCTGTGGTTATGTTAAAAATGTGTTGCAACACTAAGTTTTGTATGTTCAGCTAATGTATTTAGAATAAGTCACCATCATTTTTATGGCCCTTAAATTCAGGGTCAATTCCTATGAATGTCACATATGCAAAGCTATTTTTTTAAAAGATATCAGTCTAAATGCCAAACACTGCAGTTATATCTAGAGAGGTTACAAGCACTGCACCCTCTCGTGTTCTACAAACAGATCGTGTACTTCTTGGCATCTGTCTTCTAGCATGCTGTCTTGTTCAGTTGAGAGGATAAAGTGCTATTGTGATATGGAAAACCCCTTCACATAATTTTATCAGAAGCAGATTCAAGTACCAAAACATACAACAGGTTGAAAAATGCAAGATGTAAGGGCAAAACCACTATAAAGACCAAAACAAGACCTTTTTACACTGTTTTTATTTTTTCATGCCAAACTATCTCAAATGTAGATTTCTAGTAAGTGAGTGAATAGCATATTCTACCCATATTATTCCCTTTGATCACTTGTTATCAGAAGAATGCTGCTACATACTTGGCTTCTTTTTTTTTTCTTCTGTGTACTAGATTAAAGATAGTCTTTCCTGTCTGAAAACTGTATTACATACATACATTTGCGTGAAACTACAATGAGTGTTTATGAAATAATGTTCACTTAAGCATCTGTTTTTGTGTAATTAGTGTCATCAAGCATTCCAAAATAGTACACTACTCTAGTGAAACGCTACTAAAAAATATGTATTATGAGTAATTCCCTTGTTTAAGTTTTCAGTGGGAAAAAAACAAACTTAAAGAAAGTGAAGGCTTTTCTGGGGGAAGAAAGAAGCAGAGTCTGATTTATTTTCTGATTTATTTTCTAGTTTGGAAATTAATTGTATTACATTATCAAGTTATTTTAACTTTGACTGTTTTACGCAAGAAATAAAGAAGACAGAAAGACACATAAAGATTTAGCAACAAACAATTGTCAAAAACTGTCCACTCACGTTGAAAATAACTACTTTGTTTTGAAGTTTGCAATCAATACTATGCTATATATCTTGTAGTGGGTCCCACAACAACCTTCTCTTCCACTGACATTATCTCTTAATTATATCAGAACAAGAAGGAAGGTGGACTACCAGGCACATTTTAAGTGACTGAGTTCCTTTTTCAAAAGTTTTATTCTAGATAAATGAAAGCTATTATTTTTTTTCAGGAATAATTACGTGCCAGGGACAGAAGAATTTGTAGCACTCTGTCACTAATCCTTTGTCTCTGAATCAATAAAAATATGTCACTAGAACCTGTGTAATGAACTGCTATAGGAAGTGGCACAGTCATAGGAAGAGAGAATTGAATCTGAGATTTCTGGCACTACATCTGTGGTTAAACCTGTGATTTCCATGTTTCACCATGGCATGCCAGGAAATACTGCAGATCTGTGTCTGTGCACATGGTAGTAATTTCAGTAGTATTTAGATCCCAGTTTTATTGTCCTGAGACATCCAAAATAACTGTGAAGTATGCCAATCACTACTGTCGCCACAGCAAAGACTGAGCAAAGCTGGTGCAGTTGTTCACTACCTCAGATACATTTTTCAGTTTAAAGATTTTTTTTTTTTTTTTACATGAAGGCTTTTATATTGATGTTTAATGATTAGATATATGTATTTTTTTTCCCCCTTGACTATGTGCTGGAGAATCCCTGAATGTGAGGAGTTCTTGCTGGGCTGATATTTTGCTATCCATAGGACAGCTTCCAGAAGTGCGCATTGGCCAGCACCCAGTTTAGCTGAATGCTAATTTAGTGATTATGAATGATGAGCTACTGTTAGCCATTCACCGCCATCTCTTGAAGGTCTGTAGAGAATGCTTTTGAGATGGAGAAGAAGCCTAGATTGATGAACTAATAGTGTCATTATGCACTGGCATATGCTTTAGAAATGAATCTACCATTTCTCACTGGAGAAAAAAGGTTGCAGTCCTCTAGACAGTGGCAAACTGAACTGGCAGTTAATCATGCAACTCTGGCATCTTTGCTGTAGGAGTCTCCAAAGCTGTGAGTGATTTGGTGCACTTTGCCTGGATAAAGGATGTTCCTGTTAGAATAGCTGAATTCCAGATATTACATTATCCAGTTGAGCCAGAGCAGTTGATAGCATCCATTTGCCAAGTAATTGTTTACTGAGGAGCTCTCCAGAATATGCAGTTACTTTTTTTCCCTGAGCTCCACCTGGCTGTTTCCCTGCCTGCAAGATGAATCTCTGCTGTTCTCTTCTTTGCTTGCCTTTGCATGAACATTCCATTGGATGTCTTGATACACCACTGAGCAATTGGCTGTGGTCTTGAAAAGGGGAAAAATAAAAATAAAGACAAAAGGTAGTTAAGAAGCATCTGCAGAGAACATTTCACCACTGGGTTACAGCTACAGCAAGCCACCTCAGCAGCTGCTCTTCCTAGTTGCTGTGCCAGGGACAGTGCAAACCACTAATTCAAATTGTCCCCAGATATAATAGTCAATATTAACAGTTAACAGTGCTCAGGCAGGCAGATAAAAAAATAAACCATTCATGTTAGGAAAAGACATCTGTCCTTCTTTGTTAGTAGGAATTTCTCCCAGCAGACCCAAGAGTTCAAATAAGTACCAAAAGTCAGTTTTCTTTGCTGGCGTCTGAGCTTTGCTGGAGTCGGAAGAAATTAAAAGAAAGGTGGATTTTATTGAAAGACAATAACCTGATATGAATAATGTCTTTCAAATAATCCAACAGTGAAAGACAGCAGCAAAGGGAATGACTTCAGCGGTCAAGCTACAGTAGGTATGAACCACTGAAGGTACAGTGTACAATGTTGTGTGTTAAAAAACCCCACTTCTCACTGTGGAGATACTGGACTTTATTTAAATTAATTCTTGAGAATGCATCTGTGGAAGAAATCTTGAATGACTCTGGAAGGACTGTTACCAAAAAATCAATTCAAGTCATTGCTAATTGCAGGGTATTTCACATCGGGTAGACATTATGTCTCTCACATTTCCATCTGTTGTTTGTTTAATGTGGCCTGTTGTGTTTCTGCTAAGAGATTAGCAGGTTAACTAAAATGTTAATGTGAGCTCTAGCAGAGCCCAGGGAAAAAAAAAAAAAAGTGGAAGCGGAGTGTCTGACTGTTAGAAGCTTTTTATCTAAAATTTACAAATGCTGAAAGAAGCATCCTTGCCTGTAGCTTGCAAAGTGCTCTGAGTAGGCAAGGAATACACAGGCATCCATCATGCACAGAAAGGGTGCTGGGCAGCTAGCCATTTCATCTGCCATTGCCATCTACCTGCCAAACTCCCCTTCCCTGCCTATTCAGAGAAAACATATTGTGCAGAAACATTCTGCTGACATATAGTAGCAATAGCCCTACACATCCTTCCATGATTTTGTTCTGTCCTTTTGTAAATGATTTTTTGTATCTGAGGACAAAGAGAAGCTCTAAAATGAACCGACCCCAAAATATCATTTGTGGTTGGCAACTGTAGTGAGCTCTGGGAGAAGTTGAAAATGGACCTGGACTATTAATGGAACCACAGAAAAGAATAATATGCTGCACCTTCAGCAAACATGATTCATGCATATGCTGCCTTCCTTTTTAGTTGCTCCTGTGAAGTAAGATGTTTTCCTGATTTCTAACCCCCCACAAAATTGCCTTTTTTTACATCTATGTGGTTCATTCAAGGAGCAATGACCACTGACATCGCAGCTGTGATTTATCAAAGCATGGAAGTACTTTGATGCTGTAAACAGAATGTGAGCTAATTGATGTAAAATTTCAGAAGAAAATAAAAGTCAGTTAGGGACTGCAGGGAATGCATTTTATGAGAAGGTAGAATCACAGTGCTGCTTTGATTTAAGTCCCTGGCTTCACCGAAATTGCCTTTGATTTTTTTGAGTGTAGTCATATAAAATTCTAGTTTACCTTTCTTTAGCTGATGATCTAGTTTTCTTGCTGAAAATTTTCAAGAAGAACATAATGACCCCTTGTTCAGTGTACTTTTAATCAAAAAAACAGCTGCTTCTTTTTCTTTGGTTATTTCCATTCCTTCCTTTGAAAATGTCTGTAAAAGAGTAACAGACAACATTGACCAATACTTTATTTTGAAAACATTCTCAACCAAAAATGGATGCAGTATTGGGAACTTTTGGAGTACATTAAATTTCTAGATGCAAGTATTGTTTCTTTAGAACCAAATGGTAACACTGGGGGCAGCTTATTTTGTTTGATGACTATGAACTTGTCAGTTATTTCCCTTATCTTCTCCTCTGTTGTGTATCTACCCAGGTTAAGTCCTCCTTTTGTCAAGGCTCATGATTTTTAGTTCCTGAACTTTGTTTTCCATATCAGAGTAATTCAGCTGAGGCCTTGCAAAGGCTGGGAAGGGTAGAAAGTACACATCAAACATCCTGCAGGCTGCGGTTATGTTTCCTTGACCTTGACTGGGGTTTGCTTTTTCCAGACCAGCTGCTATTTGATTATGTTCAGCATGTCCTACACTCTAATACAGAAGAGACACCATTCTTTCTAATCATGTTGATAATCTGGATCATGAAAAATTACATTTACGTGATACTTGTGATAGACTCCTTTACATCCCAGGTTTGTTTGGGAAGGGGATGGACTAGCACTTGCAGACTGAAGCTTCTATATTAGTCAGTGCCCAAAATGGTTCCTTACTCCCAGAGCAAGATGAGAAAATGTCTTGACACACTGTTTGTTTCCTATTATATAATAATTACCACTCTTCTTCTCCACTTGCTCACCAAATACATGCTTTCTTACAAGTCTATAAAATGTTACTGAAATTTAAAAAATACTTTACTTTAGACTATTATATCTGTATTGCTACATTTATTTTAACAAATAGTCTTGTTAAAACCTTCTCCTGGCACCGCAGCCTGCTTCTGCTGATGCCCAGTGGTTTAATCAGTTCTGAAATGGTTATCAGGAGTGTGTGGGTTTCTCTTTGCTCTGCCAAAACCATGCTTAGCTCTATATTCTTTATAAAGACATTTAAAATAGACAAGTGAATTCTGTTCTTGTGTAAGCATCTTTCTTTCTCTGCTAATAAGTGTAACATGTTGGTTACCTAAATAAAGAGAAATGAAAGCTTAGATCTGCAATGTTACATGGTGGTGACAGGCATAAAATAGAAATGATTTGGAGAAAGCATTATGGACAGCTAGAGAAGGGAGGGATGACTAAGGCTGAGCACATGTTGGGATTTTCCTGTTTTTTTCCCATAGGTTGTGTGAGAGGAGACTGTAATCCAAATCAGGGTTATGGCCTGATCTGTGCAATGTGATAGGTTGAGTGCTACAGTCTAGTCCATGGCCTCTGCCTTGCTGCAGTGCCTATTCTAAAAATCAGGTTCAGTAACTAGAGATTTTATGTATGAGCCAAAGATGCAATGAAGTGCTTTCATGAGTCCAGTGTCACACTAAATTGGTATGTCCAAAATTATCTTCAGGGTCATTTAAATGTTTGCTAGCACACTGTTACACCTTTGTTCTTTCTTCACCGGTCTGCAGCTCCACATTACATCTGAATTTCCTACGTATTCTTGTTTTACTCATGTTAGAAACGATGTTGTTGTTCTCTTTGCTACCCCTAAAACCATTTTTGTCTGGCTCCAGGTCTGCATTTCTTTAACTGACCATAGTTGAGTTGTTCATAGCTGTGGACCCTCCAGTGCCAAGCCTGTGCCCCACCTCTTAGCACCCCTTGCCCAAGCTCCCCTGTACCACATTCTGTGTCTCCACTTCTGAAGGCCTGTGCAGTCATACCAGACTTGTATTTCTTGCATTACATCATATGTCATATCCCCGGCTACATAAAAAGCGTGGCCAGCAGGCTGAGGAGGGTGATTCTCTATCTCTATCTCTGCTCTCATGAGACCCCACCTGAAGTACTGTGTCCAGCTCTGGGGCCTATAGTACAAGAAAAACATGGACCCATTAGAGCACGTCCAGAGGAGGGCCACAAGAAGGATCAAAGAGGGCTGCAACATCTCTCCTGTGAAGAAAGGCTGAGGGTTGGGTTTGTTCAGCCTGGAGAAGAGAAGGCTAAAGGGAGACCTTACTGCAGCCTTTCAATATGTAAAGGGGACTTGTAAGAAAAACAGAAAGACTTTTTACCAGGGCCTGTAGTGACAGGACAAGGGGCAAGAGTTTTAAACTGAAGAAGGGTAGGTTTAGACTGGACACAAGGAAGAATATTTTTACAATGAGGGTGGTGAGGCACTGGCACAGGTTGCCCAGAGAAGCTGTGGCTGCCCCCTCCCTGGAAGTGTTCAAGGCCAGGTCAGACATGGCTTTGGGCAACCTGGGCTAGTGTGTCCCTGCCCATGGCACGGGGGTTGGACCTAGATGACTTTTAAGGTCCCTTCCAACCCAAATCTTCCTATGATTCTGTTATGTTAGTCATAAATATCTCATTGTACATGGAATAAATCTTTGTTACTGCTATGCATTTAGAACTGTAGTTGTACTATACACAGATAAAGAAAAGTCAAATATGTTACATACAGACAACTGGCTAGATATTGCTCTCACAGCTTAACCAAGTAAAACAAAGTTCACACAAAGCAGGCTCGATAAACTTCTGTTCTGAGGATTTGCAAACTCATTACAAAGCTTATATCCTGTTACTAGCAATGGCAATATCACTGCCAGAGTTACATCTCTGCAAGGCAACTAGGAGGTATTTGGAAGCTTATCTTAGAAGTCATAAAGGAAAACTAAGTTTGTGGAAAGTGACTCCTGAAATCCGCTGACAAGTTCCCACAAGACCCATGGCTGCTTGGGAAGGCTGGCTTTTCTGTGGCTCTTTACTCTGGGGTTGCTCCTGAGTATTTTCAGAGGCATCAGTGGTGCATGGGACAAGAGGTTTGACATTGTAAGTGGTTGGTGAATTAAGATTCAGGCTTGAGCACAGCTGAGATGCTCTCAGGCAGTTTCACCACCTCACTTCCCCACCTAAGCGGTCCCCCATCAACTATGATTCAGATTCAAAACCAGCTATATATGCAAAGTCAACAGCTCCATTTAAATTCTCCTACAGTAGCAAAAATTGTGCTTTTCATGGCAGAAGTGTTTTCTCCACTTAATAATAGCAGCAATCAATTTATATCTAAAGGGTTATTTGTGTTTCTGTCTCTATTTCTGTTTTTAGTTCATTTTTTCTTTCTCACAGGAGTATCCTTTAGCTTCTATATGAAAATAAAAAAATCACACAGTATTTCCATTCCTAAAATACTCTAGATTTATAATACAATATTTTCCTCTCTCTCTTCTCTAAACACTCACAACCGTCCCAGGAGTTGGTCAGGAAGGCAGAGCTGGTATGCCAGGCTTTCCAGCAACTTTACTGTCCTGTTCAGACAGCTGGCAATGTAGCTCTTTTGTTCCTTTTATGCTACTGGAAATCCCAGACCCACTGAGCAGTTGATTTTCTGCCTTTTCATTACATAGCTATCTTGATATTAAAGGGCTTTCTTGTTGGAAATTATTGCAATCTCAAAATTTTTTGAATAATTCTGTGCTGTCTTTATCAAAAACATGCTGACCCAAACTATACATTATCAGCAATTTTTCCCCTCTTACACACACAAAAAATATAAGAAGTGGAATGTGAAACTGCTGCTAGATAGTTTACCTGGAAGAGAATGGGGAAGCTGGTGGTTTTTGGGATGTAGAATCTGGGTGTTTCAGAACAGCTTGTTGCTGAGAACTGGGGAGGTGGGAACCAGAGAAACAACAATATGATTATAGAACAGCTTCAGGAAAGTGAGTTTTTTATTTTACCCTGTTGTGTTCAAGTATATTGAAAACTTGAGCAAATTTACCTCCAAAATTCAAAACAGGAGACAAAGGTCAATCTAAAATCTTTTATTTGAATGACTTGGAGTTTAAATAACAGTAGGTAGAAAATTCAACAATAAAACTACCAGTTTCCAAGACAACAAGTAACGATCTTTTAGTTTATAAACACCAAATCCAGCAGTTAAGTCCCACTCAATATTATTGAAATGTTGTCAAAATTAAGCACAGTCAATGATGTGAATTTAAATGTCTAAACCATGCATATTGAAGAACAATTAACCTACAGTGGTATTAGCGTACCCACACTTGCACCATCGTTTTTCCTTCTATTTCTCAGGCTGCTAGGTATTTTTTGTGATAGCCTGGGTTCCCTAATTGTAGGATATATGCATTGGAATATTATTGCCATATTTTTATTCACTTCAGAATGTCTTTCCCCTTGTTTCACAGACAATACACAGAACAAACGCAGCATTCATTCAGAGGGCATTATGGACATTTCAGTTGATTCTGTGTCTTAAGGGTTTGTATTTAAATTATCTGTGCAGTTCTTGGCTATGAGGTGCTACTTAATAAGTTAAAGCAGCAAGTTTTCACATCACATATTACCCAAAATTCTATTGCTTGAGTGACAGTAGGATGTGTGTCTGAAGATGAGATAGACATATTTTGATTTAATATAGTGAAGTGCCTTACTAATCAATTGAAGGGGAAATAGAGACTAAGACTATGACCAAGACTGGCCATGATTTAGACATTTCAACCTTACTGTAATAATCTTTAGAAAGAAAAATGATGGCAAAAGATGTATGTTTTTTCAATTGCATGTGGACGTAACTAACATAACATTGTTTGTATATGACTAGACTGGAGATTGGTTTGTAAAGTAGAGTTTGCATTCTAAAAGTAAGCAGTGAATCCTCTATCAAAGCCTCTGTTATCCTGGTTTCTTACACTTTGTCAATGTCAGAAATTATTTCAAGAAGCAATAGCTTTAAACAACTCAAGTCATCATAAGCCTGTCAGAATTCTCAGACACTCCTTTTTGCTCAAATAGGAGAGGAAAGGAGAAATTAGGAGGAATTGAGACTGAAGTCTGTTACATGGAGGTGCGGTATGATCATTGTATTCCTAAAACTTTTAAAAATAATTTTTGACTAGCAGCTATGTCATAGATTCCCAAGGTAGTGAACTAGGTAGCTTCTAATTTACTCTTGTCCTTGGGCATTGATTTTGATCACTGAGTGCTGGTTTGAGAGAAAAAGAATGATATAAAATTGTATTTTGAATATGACCTTCTCATTTCAGGTGTGGAATAAGAACCCACATTCTGTTTATACATAGATAAAGTTCTTTCCATGTTAATGACATGCTCTACAAAAAGTTAGCCATGAAATACTGTAAGCAACCAATTCTAAAGCCCTGAAATATTCTTCATGTATCACTCTTAATGGTGGGTTTGTTCTGCGAGGTATTTCACTAGAAAGGCACATGTCTGTCTGCATAGATCTATTCCAGATACTGTCACAGAATCACAGAATCAACTAGGTTGGAAAGGACCTCGAAGATCATCCAGTCCAACCATTAACTTAACACTGACAGTTCCCAACTACACCAGATCCCTCAGCGCTATGTCAACCCGACTCTTAAACACCTCCAGAGATGGGGACTCCACCACCTCCCTGGACAGCCCATTCCAATGCCTAACAACCAGTTCTGGAAAGAAATGCTTCTTAATATCCAGTCTAAACCTTCCCTGGTGCAACTTGAGGCCATTCCCTCTTGTCCTATCGCTTGTTACCTGGTTAAAGAGTCTCATCCCCAGCTCTCTGCAACCTCCTTTCAGGGAGCTGTAGAGGGCGATGAGGTCTCCCCTCAGCCTCCTCTTCTCCAGACTAAACACCCCGAGTTCCCTCAGCCGCTCCCTGTATGACCTGTGCTCCAGACCCTGCACCAGCTCCGTTGCCCTTCTCTGGACATGCTCGAGTCATTCAATGTCCTTTTTGGAGTGAGGGGCCCAAAACTGAACACAGGAATCGAGGGGCGGCCTCAGCAGTGCCAGTACAGGGGTAAGATCCCTTCCCTGTCCCTGCTGGCCACGCTGTTGCTGACACAAGCCAGGATGCCATTGGCCTTCTTGGCCACCTGGGCACACTGCTGGCTCCTGTTCAGCCGGCTGTCAATCAACACCCCCAGGTCCCTCTCTGACTGGCAGCTCTCCAGCCACTCCTCCCCAAGCCTGTAGCGCTGCTGGGGGTTGTTGTGGCCCAAGGGCAGCCCCCGGCATTTGGCCTCATTGAAACTCCTCCAGTTGGCCTCAGCCCATGGCTCCAGCCTGTCCAGGTCTCTCTGCAGAGCCTCCCTGCCCTCGAGCAGATCAACACTCCCACCCAACTTGCGGTCATCTGCAAACTGACTGAGGGTGCACTCGATCCCCTCGTCTAGATCATCAATAAAGATGTTAAACAGGAGTGGCCCCAACACCGAGCCCTGGGGGACACCACTCGTGACCGGCCGCCAGCTGGATTTAACTCCGTTCACCACAACTCTCTGGGCCCGGCCATCCACACAGTTTTTTACCCAGCAAAGCGTGTGCCCATCCAAGCCATGAGCAGCCAGTTTTGCCAGGAGAATGCTGTGGGAAATGGTGTCAAAGGCCTTACTGAAGTCAAGGTAAACAACATCCACAGCCTTTCCCTCATCCAATAAGCAGGTCGCCCTGTCATAGAAGGAGATCAGGTTTGTCAGGCAGGACCTGCCTTTCATAAACCCATGCTGACTGGGCCTGAGCATCTGGTTGTCCCGCATGTGTTGTGTGATGGTACTCAGGATGAGCTGCTCCTTCAGCTTCCCTGGCACTGAAGTCAAGCTGACAGGCCTGTCATTTCCCAGATCATCCTTCCGACCCTTCTTATAGATGGGCATCACATTGGCCAGTTTCCAACCTGTCAGGACATCCCTGGTCAGCCAGAACCGCTGGTAAATGATGGAAAGCGGCTTGGCGAGCACCCCAGCCAGCTCCTTCAGCACCCTCGGGTGTATCCCATCCAGTCCCATAGACTTGTGTGTGTCTGTGTGATGCAGCAGGTCACTGATTGTCAGGTAGATATTCCTCTGCTAACATGACTACATGCTGTCATGTTCATCACCTTTCAATGGAACATCACCTTTCAACTCCATTTGGGTCTATCAATTTTATGCTAATGTAGTTCAATACTCATTTTTTGGTCATGTGTCATAAGACCTCCTTCAGATAATTTCTTTATGTGGTGGGTATAAAGTTGTCTGTGTGTCATATTTTTCTGGACTTAGCAGGAGAAATGAAAAATTGCATACTTTTTTCTTGCCAGCTATTTGAATTGACAGAGACCAAGAGATTTTGTCTCTGAGTTATTTCTAGACAAGCTGCAGAGCTTTGATCAAAGGTACTTGGAAACAACGAGTTTTGGTGCTGTTAAGATGAAGGTCCTTTCATTTCCTTAGTCAGAGTTTTTGGCATTAAAGATCAATTCTTATTTTGACTCCATTCTGTACTTTGTCCTTGGTACAGAGTATATATTGCATGAATATCAGTATGGAGAAAAATTTTCTTAATTCAATTTTGTGTGCATACTGAAAGCTTATCCAAACACTTGTTTAGAAATATCAGTGGAAATGGAATAAGAAAAGGCATTCTCCAGAAGTTTACAATTCTTCTTTGTCTCTCTTTCAAAAATTATATGAATATTTGAGATTTTTTGGCACTTCTACTTTGAAGCTGTAATGTTCTAACCCTACATAGGGAAAGCCACACAGTAGAAACTGATAGGATTCATCTATTTGTCACTTTGTGACCTATAGACAACAGTCAGCTTTAAAGTTACCCAAAACCTTAGGATTTCATAGGTCCATATATCTGATAGGTTGTGGCAGTCACATCTGTCCTTCACCAAAACTTCTCTTAATGCAGGTAGGAAGATGCTCAAAATTTACTTTAATTTTAGTGATATCTCCATAAGGTTTTGTCATGCATAATGTTTTGTCTGAGCAGGACAAGACAGGTGGGGACCTTAGACATTTGGTAGTCTCATCACTCCCCTTCAGAGAATCCGTAGTGAAATCTGTCTAATGCTGGGTGAGCAAGGAGGTCTGCAGGGATGCTATCTTTTACCCTCTGAGATGGGCTGGCAGAACGTGAATGGGTTTATTGCAACACTTGGAACGGCACAGAAGAGCCAGTTCTTGGTCAGGTGCAGCCAATATAGGCCAGGTGGGTAAGGAAGGGAACAGGCAAACAGAAAGACCAAAGAGTGAAAGGCGTGAGTCAAACCAAACTGCAAAGCAGGCAACTGGGCTCAGGCAGAGCCTGCCAGGAAAGGACATGCAGCATCCAGATGCTCCAAAATGGAATGACATCCAATTGGATGATTCATAAATTCATCATACAGTCCAGGCAGAAGCTTTTTTGTATATTTTAGAAGAAATCTGTATCCATATGTAACACCTGAGACCTGTTACTATGCTGTCTGTATGATATGCTCAGGAGTAGTTTTGATCCAGACTGCTCTTCTGAGTTACAGAGCTGTTTGGGAAGCAGTTCTCTGGCTGTTCTGGCTTCATGACCATTTCAGTGGCTTCTTATAGCAGCCAGTGTAGCACAGTCACAGAGATCAAACACCATCCAGTGTCCCAAGGTTTTTGGCACTATTGATTGTTCAGTGTATAAGTAAATTTCACCTTGCAGCCCGGCCCCAGGAACCTATGTTTATGTCAGTGAATGCATACTGCCCCTTAAATATAATGGCTGAGTGCAGTGCAAACGTTCTGCCATTCCTGGTATATGATTCATCATACTCTCTCCTTCAGCAGTCTTGGCTGCTTTGCTTGTCCAAAACTCTGCATGCATTGTGTAGGACCTGAAAGACATTCCTTAGTTAGATTAAACTGTTCTCTGCCTTTCCTGCCTCCTTCTTTCCCACCGTCGGTAAGTATCTAAAGTATAGATGCTGCATTTAGCAACCCTGGAATGTGTTAAAATTTATCTGATTTTGTATGTCGTATGTCCTGTCAAAATAGCACATGGATATGCAAGAACATTTTCTCCCTTCTGATTTGGTGGTCCAGGTCTAACCAGAAAGTATTTGTTGACCCAGATTTGTAACTGGTCTTGAAAAAGGAGTGAGGAAGATAATGGAAAAAATCTGACTCATGCTCTGACAGTGACGTCTTTCTCTACTGACTATAGAGGGTGCTGAGGACCAGCAATCTCTAATTTATGTGATTTAGTTAAGTACAATTATTAGGTGGGAAAGATTCAAGCTTTGGAATCCACTGAAACAAAGATGTGTGAGTACATGAGGGAAGGAAAGAAGGAGGGTCTGTATGTGTTTGCTTAAATGTCAGGTGTTATCTGACATTCCATAAATTTCACATAGCCTTAGATAGTAAAAAAATGGGGGAAATTGCTGAAGTTACACACTAAAGAAACATCCCTTATTATGTTATTTTGCAGCCTATCTGTCCATTTTTGAGTCTGCAACATCCACAAATCCTGCAGGCTTTAAGCTCCTCTATGTTACAGAAGTAAGGAAAAAATTCTTTTCCATTACCAAAGAATATCTGTAACAGGGGATTTATGAAAATGAACAGTAAAAATGAAACAAAATCATAGAAACTGTTAATTCACCACTCAAATGATGAGCCAGATAAAAGAAACTTTTATCACCCCTGCCATCCAGTATTCTCCCAATTGGATCAAAAGTAAATTCATGGCAGAATGAAAGCAGGTAAAGGTAGCTGAAATCTCTCATTTCTACTTACACAACATTTACAGCTGCTGTTAAAATAAGATTTTTACTGTGCCAAGGAGAGAGACTTTCAGCAAAGCAAAATTCATTTTGTGTATGACCTTTAAAAGTCATCAGTTTCAGATGACCTCCTCACATACAATGTAGTACCCTTTTTCAGGTAGTAATGAACTGTCTGCTCTAATACTTTCAGGTAAAGCGGCAGTTAAAGTTATAAATGTGGAGAAAATAAGCTCCAAGGCTTATCTTATTGGCTTCATCTTTTAAACACCATCAGACCTGCACAACAAACTAACAATACAGCCCCAGAATAAAGTTATCAAGGCACCAGAAGCAGAACACCTTGCAT
This sequence comes from Athene noctua, assembly GCF_965140245.1. Lineage (NCBI taxonomy): Eukaryota > Metazoa > Chordata > Aves > Strigiformes > Strigidae > Athene > Athene noctua. Next base: position 23,081,226 of record NC_134037.1, on the reverse strand, counting down.
TTTTCATTTAAGTAAAATGTGTGGCAAAACTTAACTTGTAAATATGTCAAAGAGTGATAAATTCTTTTTATACTTGGCACTGACTAGAGAATAGATTTTAAATTTTAAAAGTGCTGTGCTACAGCTCATTGCTTTCTGTCAATATTAATATTAGAAAACAGTAAACTAATCCAGTATTTGCATGACCAGAGAGGCATACTTGGTGTAAAATAAAGTGTAGCATCATTTCAGTTAAAGAAAATGTCAGTTTTTAAACTATTCTTGAAAATGCAGAAGAAGGTATTTTGTTATGTATCACTTTGAAGAAAATGTTTCTAATGCTGTATGACTTGCTTTCAAGATAAAATCTGCTCACTAGTGTAGAGACACCATTTCTGCAAATGCTGAATACTAAAATGAAAAGAGTCAGTTAATAAAAGTACTGTGAGGGGAAAAACTGATTTATAAGATGGTTGGGAACAGGGCTTAAATTATTTACTGTGTTCCTGAGGGTTTAGAGGGATATATGTTTACATTTTTCCAGGCTGTATGTGTTTGAGGATAAACTGAAGTTGAATTATTTCAGTTCATTACAATTGTTTTGGGGACCACTGAGAATAGCCTATACAATGGTACACAACATTACAAACAATTGCTATAAACTGCTGTTAGTCTGATTCCTGTAAAAATAAGAAATCTCTAGGCAGCTCTGGTTAAAGTTTTATTAAAAATAATTTTTAAAAACCTTACTACAACATTTCTATAACCAATAATTTTATTTCCTTTGTGCTATTTTATGAAGATATTAATTTTAATCTCATGTGTTTTGTTGTCTAAAGAAGTAATTCAAAATACTATTTGCACATTAAACTGATAATGTGCAAAAAACTTTGTATATTAACATTTTCTGTTTAGTTAATCTGGGATTTCTCATATCTGTAAACCCAAAACGATAAATCAGTGAATGAAACTGTTCAACATCTGTGTGTGGCCCAATATTTATCCTTCACGTCTGAAAGAGTTTTTCTAATTATTTCACAAACAGTGAAGAAATTTGGCAAAAGTGGAAGTTTTGATAAGAAATCAACTGTTCATGCTAAATAATTGGAGAGGAAAAATGGATGGGTGATAGGTGTTAATTGTTTAATAAATCAACTCTTCTGATCCTTGGAAACTAACTTAATAATATTTGATTTTGTCAGTCTCCAGTGTCTGTGTTTAATGAAGTTGGGGTGCCTAGAAGAACGGCTTCATTTCCTGTATAACCACAGTTCCTTAAATGATCAATGGCTAGCCTGTGCCTGAGACAGGAGCCCACTGTGAAAAAAAAGCATGACAGTATGTGGATACAGAAAGTTCTGAAAAGCTGGTTTGGACTATTATATTCCTGAATATTTGTCTTTCCAACAGGAAGAATATTATCTCAGGGTTTGGGTTTGTGTGTTTTGTTTTTTTGTTTGTTTGTTTTTAGATTTATTTCCCTCTCATTTCCCCAAAATGTCATGTCGTAGGATTTTCAAAAAACAAACCAGTGTGTAACAGAATCACAGGGTGGTTGAGGTTGAAAGGGACCTCTGGATGTTGTCTGGTCCAATCTACCTGCTCAAGCAAGGTCGCCCAGACCAGGTTGCCCAGGTCTGTGTCTGTGTCCAGATGGCTTTTGGATGTCTCCAATGAATGACTCAGCAAACTCTCTGGGCAACCTGTGCCAGTCCTTTGTTACCCTCCCAGTAAATAACACCTCCCCTGTTTCAATTTGTGTCCTTTGCCTCTTGAACCACTTAAGGCTTCTTATCTCATGGTTCCTATAACCGCAACTTTATCCTCTTAATGGATACTCATCAATAAAACTCACAATCCCTAAAAAATGTTTATAGAAGAGGCTCAAATATATATTGGTGGAACTTGGATAGCAGGTGGTGTGTATGGGACTACTTTGTGCCTCATTAGACAAAGCTCTCTTAGCAGCTCAACTGTATATTCAGTTGATTCTTGTATATTTTCTTGATTCTTTCATTCCTGAAATGGAATATATTGTTTGCTGTATCCTTAGAGTAAAACGGCCAAGTCTAAGTCTGTGAAATTTTATGTGAATTCAGCTGTTACTGTTTGGTGAAAAAAGTGTGGACTTAAAATTTCTATCATTAAATTCAGTGAACTTTCACTGGCATGGCATAGATGATAGATAAAAGACACCATAATTTACATCCTGCCCAGAGATTGAGTTCCATGCAATGGTTTCCTATAGCATTAGACAGCTGTCTGATCTTGGAAAAACAATACATGTAACCAGAAAGTTTTGAGATTTTTAGGACTTCTCTAAGAAGTTCCAGTGTAAAAGGTATTTCTCTTATTCCAGAATTAGACTCTGGTTATGTTTCAAGTTTCTGTTTAAGTCCCATGCCATTATTAGAACTAATGTAATCTATCTTAGAAAAAAATAAAAATCTTTAGTGCTGACAGTAGACCATATACTTTTCTAAAATTAGTGTTAAAAACTTATTTTGCTTCCATTTAGAAAAATATAAATGGATAATATTTTAAAAAAATATTATATTAACTTGAACATTTAGTTTGATTTAAAACAATTGGAAGCAGAATTGTGTTTAAAATTAAGTATGGCAGCCATATATGCATAAATAATATAAAAAACCCCCAGTATAACTACAGTATATATATATAGTTCTGCTTGAAGAGATTGTTGTAATGTGTTTGTAGAAAACACAGCCAGAAGAAGCCTTCTAGACTGTAAATCCAGTCTCCAGCTACAGTTAGTAACCACAGATAAGAATCATAGAATCATAAAATCATGGCATCAAAGAATGGTTTGGGTTGGAGGGGGCCTTAAAAATCATCTAGTTCCAACCCCCTGCCATGGGCAGGGACACCTTCCACTAGATCAGGCTGCTCAAAGCCCCGTCCAACCTGGCCTTGAACACTTCTCTGGGCAACCTGTTACAGCACCTCACCAGCCTCATAGTGAAGAATTTCCTCCTATCTAATCTATATGTACCCTTTTTTAGATTAAAACCATTATCCCTTGTCCTATCACTACATGCCCTTGTGAAAAGGCTTTCTCCATCTTTCCTGTTGGCCCCTGTCCTGGTTCAGCTAGGATAGGGTTAAGTTTCTCCCAAGCAGGGGGAAGGGATCTCCAGTCAGGTTATTCATACCATGCTGACATCAGGCCTGGCGCGGCAGCGGGGGAAGCTTTCCTGTGTGGCTTTGGTTGAGGGAAGCACACGTGGCAGGCTGGCTGTGTTCACTGCAGTATTTCTCTGTATAACTTTTGTCTTTTTTACTGTTATTACTGTTTATTATTGTTACTATTACTATTGTTGTTGTTCAGATTGTTATTTATTACACTGTTGTATTTCTCCTTATTTCAGCCCTGGGGTTTGTGCCCTACTCTGTCCAAGGGTGGGGGAGGGACAACTGCAACGTGGTCTCCAGTCCTGGCACGGCCTAAACCTCCACAAACCCCTTTAAGTACTGGAAGGCTAGTATAAGGTCTCCCCAGAGCCTTCTCTTCTCCGGGCTGAAGAATGCTAGCGCTCTCAGCCTGTCCTCATAAGGGAGGTGCTCCAGCCCCTGATCATCTTCATAGCCCTTCTCTGGACTCATTCCAACAGGGCCATGTCCTTCTTATACTGGGGCTGGAGGGAGTTTGTGGAGGATTGTCTTCCATGAGAGGGACCCCACACTGGAGCAGGGGGTGTGAGGAGTACACCCCTGAGGAGGAAGGAGCAGCAGAAACAATGGGTGATGAACTGATTGCAACTTTCATTCCCTGTCCCCCTGTGCCAGTGCAGGAGAAGGAGATAGAGAAATCAGGAAGCTAAGCCTGGGAAGAAGGGAGCGGTGGGGGGAAGGTGTTTTTTAAGATGTGGTTGTATTTCTCACTGACCTACTCTGTTTGATTGGTAACTTAAGTTGTGATGGTGGTGTTCAAGTTAAATTGATGTCCTTTTCTTCCCCAGTCAAGTCTATCTTTTGCCTGTGACCACAGTTGATAAGTCATCCCTCCCTGTTCTTGTCTTGATCCCTGAGATTTTTGTTTTATTTTCTCCATCCCTGAGGGGGAAGGAGTGAGCCAGTGGCTGCTTGGTGCACAGTTGCCCTCTGGGCTTAAACAGTCGACCTGCTGGTATCACTTCTTTTCATGCAGCCCAGGACACAGTTGGCTTTCTCAGCACATTGCCGGGTCATGTTGAGCTTCTCATCAGCCAACACCCCCAAGTCCTTCTCCTCAGGGCTGCTCTCAATCCTCTCATCCCCAGCCTGTATTTGTGCTTGGGATCGCCCTGACCCGTGTGCAGGACCTTGCACTTGGTCTTGTTGAACTTCATGAGGTTTGCACAGCCCCACCTCTCCAGCCTGTCCAGGTCCCTCTGGATGGCACATCCCTTCCCTCCAGTGTGTCGACCGCACCACACACCTTGGTGTCATTGGCAAACTTGCTGAGGGTGCACTCAATCCCACTGTCCATGTCATCAAAAAAGATGTTAAACAGCACCAGTCCCAATACCAACCTCTGAGGAATGCCACTTGTCACTGCTCTCAGACACTGGGCTGTTGATTGCAATCCTTTTCATAAATGTCACCTTTTTGAGTCTGAAGTTTATTTGTACTCAGATTTCACTGTCTTCTGTAGAGCCCTGTCATGTCTCCTACCTCCAGTGCTGTTAAATTTTTTCTCTTATTTCTATTCTAAAATTATACACTGTTAATTCATACCCATATATTCTGGAGCCTTGTTCTTTATTTTAAATAGCTATTCTCCTTTCCTGATAAATATTCCTGGATGTATTTATAGAGAGCAATCAGGTCTTCTGAAATTAGTACTTTTAAAATAGATATCACACTAATTGCCTCCTTATTTCAAGCAAATCTTATGGGACGGAGGCCCCTCTCTAGCCAGGACTACTATGTGAGATTTGCTTTCTTTGTTTGAAGGGCTCTCTGTTTTTCTGATTGTATACCCTGTAGAAGCAAATGCTCAAGGGTATATAGGCAGAGAAGATGAAGATAGGAGAATTCTGAGCTGCCTGTGCTGTCAAGGGTTAGTTATTTATCTATTATACCCGTAATCCTATGGGTTTATGTTCAGTCCTTCAGGAAAGTGTATACTTTGCCTTTATTTTTCATTGGTATTTGAAGAAATACTTTGTTTATGCAAGTGCTGAGCTAATCTAACTCTGAACACCTGCATTAAAACTGTTTCGTTTCTTAAAAGGGAAGCAGGATTATCATCTTTGTCTGCTACAGTTACAGTTTCCAAAAGACATTAGATAAGCAGAATGAGACAAAGAAAGAACATCAAACTGCATTCCTATCTATTAGAATTCCAGTGTCAATTAAATTTCATTGACTTACAAAAAACTCTTTCTTAGTTCTTTTCAAAGACTGTGATATACTTTTCCCTGCTCCAAAGAAAGGAGAGGGCAATTGTATTTGCAGGTGTAATTATTAGACGTTCCCACAGTTGATACTTCACATTACTGTTATAACTGGATAACTACAATCCAGGGACACTGGCTTTTGCTAACCAAGAGCTTAAGTACACGTCAGATTTATGGGTAACAGAAGGGGAGAACAAGCTCTGAGCCAGACCATCTCTACCACCTTGCTAACCATTTTGCAAATGCAATTAAAAGCCCCTCATTGCAACTGATAAGAGTTTAGAAGGGCTCAGATGGCGAATGTCCCCTCTCCCCACGTCTTCCCTGTGAAGCAAACAGGTCATAAGCCTAACTGCCTTCTTTGTCTGGATTCTTTGCCTGCATAAGACAAGCTCATCTGTCTCAATTTGGGAATGAAGCTCAAAATAGTCGGCATCACTGCCGATAAGCAGGACGACTCAAGAGGGTGTTGGAAATCACCTTTTCCTGGAGTTCTAGGTTCAGTTCACCCTCCTAGTTCACCTGGATGATGTGTGAATCATTTCAATCCTCTAAAAAGGAAGGAACCACAGAAACACCTACTTGCAAAGGTCCTTGCCCAACAGCATATAGGAACAACTTAGGTGGTGATGCCTGGTATCAAAAGGAAGGAGCTTAAATTAATAAGACTGCTGTGATTGTATGGTTCACAGAATTACATTACATTAAATAACTGTAACTGAATTCGCCACAGTTATTTCTTCTCTTTGTGGAAGCACTATTGCCTGCACCTGAGAGGATTTGTGTCCATATCCTTTGTCAGATCTCTGCTTACTGGCTCTTATGTGTTTTTTCTAGACCAAAGGTCAGCTGGGCATCTTCATGTTTAATGTTTCAAAGGATCAGAAGTATGAAGAAAATTCTGAACTATCTAGTGAAGGGAATGACAGGTCTATGACAGTTCAACAGGCAGTAAAGACTTTGAAAGTAAACAGCTTGTATTAACGCTTAGCATCACTGAACTGCTGACTCCTGGGTACCAAAGGAAAAATCAGCTTTTATTCCCACAGGAGAGACACCGATTAAGATTTGTTTTGGTTTGCTTTTTTTTTTTCCCCATAAGAGGCCTTTGCAGTTTACTGCCAACACTAGCAAAATTGCACAAATAGACAAATTGCACTAGGATGATATCTGTAGCCTGTGAAGGGAGGTGTTGTTTGAAACATGCATTTTTATAACATGCTATAAAAGAGATGCGATTTGCACTTGCTGACACTGAACTCCTTTATCACAGCCAACCTGGTACTGCAAAGCAAGTAGTAGAGTGTGCTTTTGTGTGTTATACAGAATTTATATACACTTCCTCAGGTTTTATCTAGTCCAGGAATCTAAACTGATAAATGTATGATTGGAGCCACCCATACACAGAAATTGCAGACATTCAGTTTTCTTTTTCCTTTCTCTTTCTAGTCCCATTGGTTCATTAGATGTGTTCTCTATGTGAGATTTAGAAATGCTGTCTTTTGTGAAAAATGTGGTAGCAAACACTATTTTCACAACGTTTCTCTTCCAGGTGTACTAGGGGTTTTCAGTGAAGAAGCTGTCACTTTGGGGGAGATAGTATGAAAGAAGTCTTCTAGATTGTATGCATTTTGTCATGTTTTTCTGTTTGCTTCCTCCACTGATTCAGTAATGAAGAGAGTTAGATGTTACATTTATTTTATGCTTCTCTTGGCAGTTCCTTATCATTTGTGGTTTTGATTTATAGTGTTGTTCTTATGTAATTCAGTAAGGGATAGCTGCTGTGAAGAGTTTCAGGTGGTTGATTGACTTTGGGCAAGGGCATTTCATGTTCAAAATGTTTCTCTTTGTGATGATTTGAATAGACATTTAAGCTTTACAAATCATGACTTGTGATTTGAATTATATGGGCTGGTGAATAATATAGTATTGAATATACAGATTTCCTATGAGTTACCTCTGTTCTACCACTGTAATTAATCTAATTTCTATTTGGATAATGACATTTTCTGTTTAATAGTAATTACTGTACTTTCTGCTAATGCTAATGGATTTTTTTCATGCATATGCAAGTATGCATTAGTTTATAGACTGGGTCAAATCTGATATGCCTCCCTACATGAAATGGTCAGATATGTTTTCTTCCCTAGAAGTCACTTATCTGTGAAAATAATTTAGTTAGGGTAAGATTTTTTTTTATTATCAAAACTAAACCAACTATTGTGTGTGAGGAAAAATCATCTGATAGTGAATACAGAGGCAGGACTTATGGCTGCTGGGTCAGAAAAATGTGGAATGAGAGGTCACTAGGAAGGTCAATTCTAGGTTTATGCAAATAAAAAAGAAGGGATGAAAATAAAACATTTTTAAAACTACCTCAAATATTTCAGAGAAGCAACATAAAGAGATTTTACATTGATCTACTTTCCGTGTATTTCTTCCGGATGAGGTCTTCATTCCCATGACCAGTTTTAGTTTGAGCTTTCTGGTATCTCATTGCTTCAGAATAATAAATTAAAACCTTTTGCTGTCCAAAGGGAGATGGAGTTGCCCACGAGCCCTATGATTCTGTGCTTTCTACCTCCTAGTGTGTTCCCTGTGATAACAACCTGCACAGCTGAGAACTTCTTTTGGCAGTATTCCCATTTCCAGTTAGAGTAGGGAATCTTCTACTTGTTACTGGAATACTAGCACTCTTACTCAGTGCTGGTGTTATCTGTTCATGCTTTAGTTCTTCTGCTTTAACACCACTTTATTTCAGCACATCAAAACCCCTTCTGAGAAATCTTTTCCTCATTAATGGACTGAACTGGGAGATACCTGAGGCTGTATGTTCATTTTGGTCTGTTAATCAGTTTTCCTCATGTGGTTGTCATCTTCTTCATAGGGTCTCTCAGATACTACCTACTACCTACTAGACCCAGTCTACTAGTAAGTGAGGGATGAGAGCTGACAGAGGATGAAATGCATTTAAACACTGTATATTGGCTGGTCATAATCATAGGGGTGGAGAGTTTTGACTGCTGTAAACGGAAAAATTCAAAGATACTAGAAACTGTGTTTCATGACTGGTCCTTAAGTGTGGTTTGAGGCCTTTTCTAACATTGGAAAAGTGAGATACACAGGTGAGAGACAGAGCTGCCTGGCTTCACCAGACAGCATGTATGGATGAATACATCTAAAAGGAATGTGTTCCTAGGGTACCAAACTGCAAGTTTGGTTGTTGTCTTGGTTTGTTTAGGGTTTTTTTTTAATAGTTTTCTGAGACTTGGTCATAGAACAAGAATATGAAGATCAGAAAGATGTTCAGTCTTTTCTGCTAAGAGTAGGTGGGAAGTAGGGTTGGTGGACAGGCAGTAAAAGCAAGGGTGCAAATGTCTGTGCCCTGTGATAGCTACATTTTAAAGGCAGTGGTACGTACCATAAAGTTATATTTCCTGATCTCCTTTTTCACTTATGTGCTCACCATCTACTTTTGTTCATCTTCAACCACATGCAGTCAGGAGAGAGTTGTTAGTTTACTGACATCCAGACTTCATAGTTTTTGCCTTGCAACCAAACCAAGTCTCCCAGAAGTTTTTCGTCCCTGTCCTCCACTCCCCTTTCCCCCAGACATTGACTGACAGCTACCTTCCCAAGCACAGCCTTCTTCAGAGTGTAGTGGCACATCAGAATCCACTAAATTCACATTGAGTAGTAAACCCAAAGTAAGCTCTGACAACCCACACTTTACCATGAGTGATGGCAAGGAATTTCAATGTCATATTTTGTTTCTATCTGGATTTTGATAGGAGTATAATTGTCTGATAAATGTGAAACATTTGTCTTTGAACGATTGTCGTGGCTTGAACTTGGCCGGCAGCCAAACACCAAGTAGCTGGTTGCTCACCCTCCCCCGTCTGGTGAATGGGGCAGGAGACACAAGGAAAAAACTTGTGGGCTGAGATAAAAAACAGTTTAGAGTTGGTAACAGAACCACAATAACAATTCGAAGTACAAAGAGGTAATGCACAGTGCACTTGCAGACTCCTACCCAGCCCACTCCCAGCCAGCCATTGCGACAGGATGAGGATCCTGTGCACAGACTGGAAGCGAGAGAGAACCTGCTTCCTTTATACACTGAGCGTGACATCACATGATATGGAACACTCCAATGGCCATGCTGAGCCCAGCACTCCAGCTGTGACCCCTCCCAGCTCAAGGAAAGTGTACTCTATCCCAGCCAAAACCAGGACAACCCGTGCCAGGGTACAGTGCCTTATACTGGATTTACACTGATGGTGTGGACACTGTTTGTACTGAATGATGGCATCAGGAATCAGTGCCCAAAGGTTTATACAAGGATGGACTCACCGCTGTCTTGGAAATACTGTCATAACTAACGTTAAGACAGTTGATTCTACTTGTGTCAGATGGAAATGAGCATCTGGGGGAGGGAACAGGTCAAAACTGGTGTGAGTCAGTCTGTGCTGGGACTTAGGGTTATCTGTCATGCAGGTAGGTGTCTAATAAACCAGTCACGTGTCAAAAGTAAAGGAATGCAGAGCTGTGAGTCTCCTGCCTGGAAGCAGACTTTATTCTTTATTGATATCCATACTGATGTGGGCTTATGAAAAGGTTTGAAAAAGAAGAAATGAGCTAGCAGGTAGGCACAACTGTTCTCATGAGGAAATTTTGGCTCTTTATTAAGCTGTGATTAAGCTGCTCCACTTAAGAAAGAAGAATATAATTCCACAGGAAACAGATAGTGAAAAGGACTGAATTACTTACCAGAAAGAATGATGGACTGCCCTGCTAGGTTCACTAGCTCTTTAAAGAAGTTTATATTTTAAACGGTAATTTGGCCCCTCAAATACTGGCATAATGTTGGTATGCACATTTTATGTGGTACTATACGAGACAGTAAATTTCCATTCAAGCATACACTGCTCTAGTACAAGAGCAATGGGAGTCCGTTGGATATAAAGTACAGATTTTTTTTGATGGTTTTTTTTTGTTTGTTTGTGTTTTGGTTTTTGGTTGTTTTTTTTTTTTTTTTTTGTTGGGGTTTTGTTTGTTTGTTTGTTTTTAATTAGGAGTCCAACAAGCTCTTTGGAAGCTTCTGTCAGGCACTGTTTACTGGTGTTTGAGTGAGGAGGAGCAGAAACTCAAGCCACAAGGAGGCCTAAATGTTTTCTAGTCTGGAATCAAAGGAGGATGTAGAAAATATGTTCTTGTCTTCTTATGGCTCATTCATTCCAGCAGTTTACTAGGGACATCCTCTATGTCATCCTCTGTGTCTAACAAAACAAGCTACAAGATGGGGGTGTAGGTTGAATGTCCCAGATAACTTGCTGTGTGAGGTCTTTGAAGTTCATGACTTGCATTAACTGGTGTCTGATCTTTCAAGGATGGTGAATAGAGTCTTGAACCAGACCATGACTTGAATTTTATGTGGTTACTGATTGGTAAAATTGATGTGGAGAGAACCATCACAACTACACGGAGAGATAGGTGGATAGCCCCAGTTAAGTGTTGCTGGGATTAAAGTTCTGTGAAGGAAATGGTAGGAGTACCTGAGAACATGTTGGCTCTGTGAAGTCTGCATCTGGAAGGATGAAAAGAGAGGAAGAAGGGATTTAACAGATTTACTCATGAAGAACATCAGGCCACATTTCTAAGCAGGTCTCTGCTAAATACAATGGCAACATGGATGTTTATGATGAATGGTATGAATCACACTTCAGGTATGATTCACTATCCCAGTTTGGGGTTATGAGATTTGATTAGTGTTACTATGTCACTAGTCTCTTATTCCTGCTAGTGAACATTTCTACTAAAGTCCATGAGACAACTTTTGACTGGACACCTGTCGTGGTTTCCACAGACTTATCTGAACATGTATTTCCATGCTCAAACCCCAGTAAAATTTTTGGGCTGGCAGAACAATTGTGGGTATTTCTTTGTTTCTTAAAAATCCCAAAATATTTTACCATAGAGTTATTCATCAAAACCTTGATTTAATTTCATTTTTGGCATTTTTATATTTCTTTTTACTTGCCCTTTTAACACAGTGCTATCAAAATGGTTGTTGATTACTTGCAGGGCATACCCACGGAGACCAAGGTAATTTTAACAATATGTTCAGTGGGTCCAGGATCAACTCTTTAGTGAATAAATAATTTTACTTTCAAACAAAGTCTTTCAACATTCTGAAAATATTCTAATGTCAAAGACTTGTATTCGTCTCTCCCATTAATATTCATTGAGAACTGAAAGAAACATGTATTAAGTTCCACTGGGGTTTGGCTTTTACTTTTGTGTTCTCACTGAAGTTTCTTTTAATGTATTCTGAGAAGTCTTTGGTAACCTTTATGCTCTTTGGTTGTGTGCAAGCTTTTACACTTCCTCCACAGAAATCCCTGCCTAGTTCTGAATGTATTTTTGTTGTTTTCTGTCATATTGCGGACCTATTTTGTAGCTTGTTGAGACTGAGTGAATCTTCTGTTCATCTTGAATGAAAGCTGGTACAGAAAATTGGACACATTCACCAGGGTAATTGCATCTATTTGCAGTTCAACTTCCAGTGGTTTTGTTGCAGTGAGAGAATTGAGATGTGGTGACAGTGTTAGGCTTTTTGACGTAAAGCTGCCTGATACTCAGGTATGATGCATTGAATTAATTTCTCTTTCTGTTGCAAAGAGAAGACCTGCAGTAAAGATATTCGTTTTCCCAGCTAGTATCTTCTAGACCTACTGCCTTTTTCTTCCATCTTCTGTATTAAAATTTTGCCTGCAATTATGGTGTACTTATACGGCTTTGTATAGCTTTGTAAATGATTCCCCTGTATTAGAATATTATTATACACTAAGAAATATATTGAAATGCCATCTTAACAGTATCAAGAATATACTTGGTAATGTGGTGCTCAAAATAATTTATAGATTGTTGTCAAGTGATTTAATTACAGGGTAAATTTCTGATTTTCTAGGATTATTATTTCTATTGAATTGATCTTTGAAAGTATTAGTTCCAATATCTCTTAACTGATTTTAGTTTCTCAGATGATTTATCAACAGATGAATGTGTAAGTCATGAAGGAAACCCATTTTCATAGTCTATACTGATGGAGTGCAAAAAGGGACACTGCTGTATTCCTGTGAAGATTTCAAGAAAAAAAGGTATTTATGGTATAGATATACACCGTGAGAAACGGATATAATTTTCAAGTTATTCTGACAGTGGCAGATCATGTTTTGTAGGTGGAAAATTAGTTCTTGAAAAAATTAATCTTCAAATATAAAGCAGTGATGGAATCTTAAGATCACATTTTTCAGCAGTATTTGCTGAAGTTAATGACAGAGATTACATAAGTTTTCAAGTAGATGGATAGCCTGAAATTTCATCAGCAATTAAAAATGTCCCATTTTGACATAGGGCTCCAGCCCAGGCTTTGAGTGGTATCTTTTAAATGATTGTTTTTGGGAAGTCATATGGAGGATTTAATGGAGATCTCAGTAGCAGTGGTACTCTAAAATTCTAAAACATCACAAGTAGAAAAGTATCTACCCACTCACAGAAAAGTGTTTATTGGAGCAATTAACAGAAATTTACATTAAGCAGTTTGAAAGTCAATCAAGATATTGAAATTAATACAGTATAGGCTTTTTAGTATTGATAAAGCAGAGGTTTCAGTGACAAATGTCTCTTTAATCCACAAGCTGTTCAGAATTAGTGATGACAGCATAAAAAGCAATTGCAAGCCCTCCCTACCACACCTCACTCTTAGTCTCCTTCCATCCCTATCAGTCTTTCACTGTGACCTATGTGGTGACACAAATTTCCTGGAGGATAATGGGAGCTCTCAGGTTGGTGACTGCAGTACTTTCCTGGGAGATGAGAGATGTGGTCTTATTCCTCCTCAAGCCACAGTTTTTTGAAAGTAAAAATATGAAGCAGCTTTATTGCCCAAAGGGGAGATCTCAAGGTAGCCAAGTGCAGGAACAGGTCCAGGCTGTTAATCCCTAACACAGAAATGTCACCAATCAAAGGGAGAGGGGGATTTCAGACATGCCTATGTCTTTGTAAGTGTCTAGGTGTTAGAAGGATTGCTGAGACTGGTCTGATTTTTCACTCAACAAATAAAGAGCCAAAATGCCTATGTATGGGCTTTGAGGATTTAATTCCCAGTCAGATGCTTAAAAGTTAGCTATGGCAACACATAAACTCCTTGTGAATTGAGGCCTGAGACCTTTTTCACACCGTTCACAAATTCCTAAGAGCTGCATATTCTTACAGGTTTCTGTGAAAGATGAAAATATTCAGTGCATGCTAAATTTTATGACTTTAGAACACCAAATGTTGCAGAAAAAAATGCATCTGATAATATATTTGACACCTTTATAAATTTTACATCCTAAACAACTCTTTCCAGCTGGGAAAATTCTATAGACAGTTAAGCCCCATGGTATTATTTTGTTGAGGGAAAAAAAAAAACAAAACAAACAAGATAAAACTCTTACCATTCAGAATATGAAATATGCCATGAATAGTAAAGAAAAAAGGTTTTTGCAGTGATTAGGATAGGCCTGATGTTTGAGGTCTAAAAGGGATATGAATCTCTCTCTCCCAAAGGAAGGGTTTAGAGCTCAGTACGAGCTCTGTTATTGACATGTGGTGGAGAGAACAAGAGGTAAATGAAGACGTTCCGGTGGGCAATCATGAAACATGTTTATTTTATAGATGTTAGGCATCTTTTGGGAATTGGGTTTATTTTTGGTAGACATGTCTGTTTAAAAAGGGAAGTGTGCTAAATAAGTAATGAAAAGTTTACAATTATAAAATTTACCATCACAAGTGAAAGACTGGACATGCTAGTTGTGTTTAAATGTTCTTGAAGTTAGTGGACACCCTTGTCTTAGCAGCTTTGCGGCATGCTAAAACCTTAGCCCTAAGAAAGGAAGAAAGTATTTTCAGGGCCCTGAGGGCACTAACAGGCCTTTCTGGCCCTGCCCAGCTTTCCTGGGGCCTCCCCCACCGCTGCCCAAGGGTCCAGGAGACCCATTTTGGCTGAGAGTAGGGACCCCAGTCCTGGCTGTTACTGGTGACTGCAGTGCCCAGCCCTGTTTCCTCACTTGTGGCTGGATTTCCTGGATTGATCTTGCACCTGACTTGCACCTGGATGCACCTTTGCATCTGTCTGATGTGGCAGTCTGAAGTCTGAGATGCTAACGTGAATCATGTGGAAGAATCAGAGAACCAGAGGTGTGTTTAAGGATCCCTAGGAGGCAGGAGGACTGCATGTTGTCCTTAACGTGTGTCCCAGCTGAAGAGCTGAAGGCACAGGAGCGGTGGGCTGTAGCTCCGGCCATGAGCACCAGGAGCAGGGGAGCAGTTGATGAGAGGCTGGTGAGGCCAGGAGCAGCTGGGAGGGGTGGCTGTCAGAGCTGAAAGGGTGTGGGGAGGAGGTGGTTCAGACAGACACTTCCACCCAGCTGAAAAGGTATCAGAACCCCACAGTTACACATCCCAGCCTGGGTACATGGTGTTAACTGCAGGAGAACAACCTGGGAGCCTTGCTATAGCCTTGATGAAAAGCTAGAGTAGAGGATCACAAAGCTATTATAGGCAGACATCAGAAGTAGACACTGTCTGTTAATCTGCTTATGTTTCTTTTCTTTAGTATGATAAAATATGTCATGCCAAATGATTCACATCTGCAAGTGGGGAATAGCAGTTTATCAAACAACATGAAGCTTGGTTCAGTATTATCAGACTTTTGAAGAGGAGTTTGAGATTCTTTTTAATTGTCTTGTAGACCTGAGTAAAGTTGGTTTTGCTATCTGTAAATGAAGAATACCATACCTCATGGTATGATGGTTACTACTCTGAAGTGTTTTATTATTGTTAATTCCAAAACTGAGAGTTCTGAGAATTTCTCCGTGCTGTTATGTAAATGATACTTGAAGGTGGTAGTCTAGAAGCCATGGGTTATCATATATGAAGGAATTCAGATCTGTCACTCATTTGGAGCAAATGGCCCAGAAGTGAATGACTTATGTCAATATTTTGACACTGTCAACAGTGGTCAATATTTTTGTGTTAGCAGCAAGTGCTTTCCCTACATAATATTTCTTTTATTGACTAATAACAATTGGTTTCATCACCATGTTAAGTAGATTATTTTCGCAAGTATTAAAAGGAGCATGCTTTAGTCGTACTACAGTGTGGACTGAAACATTGCCAAGAAAAAGAGTAAGAATATATAGATCTAACCTATAAACTTTCTTGTGTAGATAAAAATGCTTTCTCAATTTCCATCATGCTATCATGCTTAGCCATTATAAGGGTTTTGTACTCTGAGAGATAAATCAAATCCCAATAAATACCCTCAACATACTGTCATTGTCCTCTTTGTGCTCTCCTTTTTTCTCCTTGCCAAGAAGTTCATTAGTGATATAAACCGATTCTTCCTTTCTGCAGCAGCAGTCTTCAACCTAGATAACTTCACAAAATGAAGCTCTTTCCCTTTCACTCAAAAATACTTGTGACAGCAAATCTCGCAGGACTCTCTGTAAAATGACATCTGTGTATGAGGTGACTATTGCTTTTTATACAATTTCAGCAGAGAATGTACAGCTATTTTTTTATTAAGCAAACATTAAAAAAATAATTAAACCAAGTGGTATAAACAGAAAAGTTTAAATCTTCATGGCTACAGCAAAACACTGGTTATGTGGCTTGTGCACTTAATATCTTTCACAATGTATAAACTTTTGTTAATTTTTCTTCAGATGATGGCATCAAGGAAAGAATACAGTAATTACAGTAGGCAGAAGAAATCTTAATCAAAGAGCACTAAGGAAGAGGAATGAGTGAAATGAAATATTTTCCTGCTTTATTATGGGGTGCCCTTATCACAGGAGACTTGAAGTGAAGAAAACTTAATCAGGAAGGAAGAAACACCAAGCTATTTTAACTGCGCAGGAGAGTGTACATGGATCTCAGTTTTTTCTGCTGCGGAAGACAGCAGTCATCTTAAGTAATAAGTCATGCCAGTGTGGGTCAAAAAAAGTAGTACCATGGAATTATGGAAGCTATTCAGCTGTCATCATGGGGAACTTGACAATGCGATTGGCAGGAAATTTCAACATAAACTAACAAAGAACTTCATTCTGTATAAGATATTTGTATTATAGTATAAGAATGTACAGAATAATTCTGTGTGTATGTAAATGTAGCATGAATGAAGCACAGAACTTGGCATGCTGTTCATATGGCTATGGTGCTGTGCTGAAGAGAGTTATGGGAACCCTGACAAATATTCAGTTCCTGCATACATTGTTCTAGGAGATCCAGGTTTAAAAGGATGTGCTTCCATGGACTGTTTTGATTGAAGAGGCTCTTTAGGGACAGCTTATAGCTGGGAAACCTCTTCTGTATGTGCCATTACCTGGCAGCGGGGAGTTCACATGAACTTCAGTGGTGCTTGTGGTGCAGTGCGGATCAACGCAATTCCTTCCTGTTTGTTTGGGGTTTTGTTTGTTGTTGTTGTTGTTGTTATTTGAGATTATTTAGTTTTGGTTTTAAATATTAAAGTGTCCCCTCAAGTGTCTTTTGTCAGATTCTTAAAACCATTTCTGCAGGCTCCATCCCATCCTGTGGTACTGGGGACTCCCTGTCCCAGTTTATCTTGGGATTTTCCTGGTGCCACAGGATGCCAAAGCGGAGCCAAACGCAGTGTTTGGGGTTTTTTGTTGTGTTTCCCATCAGAGACATCTGGCAACTTGCTGAAAAGAGGACTGTTCTGTCAGAGATGCTGTTGTCCGTATTCATGTTCTTGTCCGTGTATGTGCATCTCCAAGTATCAGAACACTGTTTCATGTCCACTGGAGATGTTATCTGCTTTGATTACTAAGAAAGCACCTATTTATCTTGTATAGCAGCAATTTTTCCTCAAAGATGTGTACAACACTTCTTCAAAAAGAAAAAGAATATCTTTCAAGTAAAAAAATAAATACTTACAAAGAGGTGTTTTTCAAGATGTTCAGAATGCAGTTTCTATTAATTCTGACTGTTGTCCAAACTAGTTAACATACAGCTGTTGCAAATTAGCTTCCTTGTTAAGACAAAATGTTATGTGAAGCATCAAAGTAAATTGCAAATGGATCAGATTAGGATCTTCCGCTGTCAAGAGAAATATAATATCAGAAATTGCATGAAGTCTCGCTTTTCAGTTGCTGTTTTGAGAAAGATACAAAAAAGTTAGATTATAGTAGTGTTTGGGTTCTGAAGGGCATTTTGCATGTTTAATTTCAGTTTTCTTTGCTTTCCACTATTGATAAAGGTGTTGAGTTTTCCTTATGTACAAGCAAATGTTGAGGACATGGTCTCTAACTAACAGCTAGAATGGCTAGCACCAAAAAGGAGAAATAATGTCTCATAAATAGTTTTTATTCTGAGTTTTTCCTTTGAATAGTTCAAAACTAGTCTAAATACTTGTATTTATTTGACTTTGTTTACAGTTGCACATTTCTTTTAAGAAGTATTCTTTGACTGTTCTCTAGTCCAACTGATGTGTTTCAAAAATACTGTTAATAAACAACTCTGGGAAGTTCCACCTTGTTCACTAACAGCATCACAATGCAACAGTTTATAAACCTGCTTTTTTACTGTGAGAACATAGGTGGTCCGGAGAGGTTGTGGAGTCTCCCTGCATGGAGATATTCAAAAGCTGTCTGGACATGGCTCTTGGTGGCCCTGCTTGAGCAAGGGGGTTGGACCAGATGACCTCCTGAGGTACCTTCTAACCACAAACATTCTGTGATTCTGTGATTCTATTCTGGCATCCCATGTTTGTTCTGGGCTTGATTTAGACAGCAAACAAGCTATGCAGCATGCCCCAATGCCAGGACAAAATTATTACATGTTAACTATTGGGGAGCAAGTAGTAAGATCTAATTGCCTTGAAGGAAAATTTAGGAGTAAATGATTGGACATTGACAGCTATCTCCTTTCTCATGGGTTGGATAGCAGACTGACTGATGTAACAATATGGCATGAGACAGCATCTTGTCTCTTGAAGCCCAATGCTATCATAGTTCTCAGATGTTAAACCCAGCTTCTAAATTTTTCTTGGTATAGACATGAAAGACAATGAAGGTGTGTATTATATTTCTATAAATGTTTGCTGGTAATATAATTTTACTGTATTTTTAGAAGAGAACTAATAGGAATATAAAATTAAAATTTAAAAATTGCTCCATTTCCTCTAGACTTTATCATTTAATACTTTTGCTTCCATCAGTTATGTAAGGCAAAAATTGTCTCCAGCTCATTTCTGGTTAAAAACCAACTCAACTATGTAAGGGCACTGCTCCTTTGAAAAGGCAGCAAAATGTGTCCTCTGATTAGAAAACCAGACCTTAGTTAACTCAGTAACCGCACTGCAGCTTTACTATCTCAAAAGACTAATGAGCAGCTGGTGACTTCTTCAGTAAATACAGTGTCCTGATTGAACTATTCCTTGCCTAAAGCCAGTTCAAACAAATTTATCTATCAGGAAGTAAACAGTGGCTTGCTTGCAACAAGTGAAGTTGACAGCAACAGGTATGTTTGGGGGCAGAAAGTCGAGGCCTGTGGTTGGAGTCAGAAGCTGTGGGATAAAGCAGAGGCTCTGGGACACAGTGATGCAATTGGCAGTGAAACAAAAAGTTCCTTCAACCAGCCTTGCTGCCATGAAAGAGCTGGAGGGCTGTCTGTAAGCAACAGGGATACTAAACTGACACTTGTTTCTAAACAAACATACATGTATTCCCCCTCTTCAAATTACGACTAAAAGAGGAAGGGACCCTTCAGAACTCCTATAACCATTATATTAAGGAATTAGGAGGGGAAAAGTATGTGGTTTGAAAACACGAAGTGAAGTTCTGCATCTTTTTAAGAGTAAATTTTTATAACAGTCTGAGGCCAGGATTGTTATATACTGTTTCTCATTGCTTCTGGTTTCTGTTCAAATCAACATAGTCACATGATATATGTAATAATTAGGAATGTACAATCACTGCGGAAAACTATAGCTTTATCCAAAAATGTGAAAAGTTATGTTTTTGTGTTGCCATGTGGATAGCACACCATGATCATTCTTACTATGTTACATTTAAAACTATTTTATAGTGAGAGCTGGCACAGGTTTCATTCCACATCTATCCTTTTTGTTAGTTTTTCTTTCATGAATGATATGACACAAGGGAAGCTTCTATAAGCAAAAAAGGTCACAATCTTTATTGAAATCTATTATACTCTAGGAAATCAGGAATGTAACAATTACATATAATAAATATTTTTTCCAGTTCTGAATATAAAGACTGACACAAAACATATGTCTAATGCTGCTGCCTTACCAAGTTATTTTGTATTTGTAGATGAAACTGCACGGATAATGGAAATTGCAAGTTGGAATAAAAATTTTTAAATTAAGCAGTAAAGCTGTGGTGGAAACTGCTTCAGCCTTTTTTTCTCCCTCATTGAGTGGAAGCCCAAAATATGGGTGTAAGAAAAACTGAGTACATATGACTGTGGAACAGAAGCAAATTCCACTGACAAGCTATGACATATAGCAGAAGAATATTTGTGATCAGCTACAATAAGTAAAAATATGACTTCATTAATGTTAATGTTGTATTAACCTTACAGAAAGGACTGCCTTGAGGAAAGTGAAGGATTTTGATTGGTGAGTGGCTCTCTTGATCTTGCATTTTCCTCTGTGACACACTGAGTGAGCACACTATTCTGATTCAGATGTTAATTTATGGAAATGGATAATACAATGTATCTGATTGCTTAATTATGCATCCTGGGGATTCATTCAGAATCCTTATAATACATCTTGATGACCTTTCAAAGGCAGAACTAGCAATTTGCAACTTTTATTGGAATTTAATCAACTGGACAATACCTCTCACATCTTCTTCTGATGAGGGTACTGACCTCTGTCTCTGGCACCTTTGCAGTGTACTATAATCACTGATCTCTAACTCAAAAAGTAGTCATTCCTGTGTAGCATGAGTGAATCCAGGTGCGAATAGAATTAGCCCACAGCTCTGTCTCCTCACACTTTAATATTGAAAAAGATGCTCCAGAGGTTTGGCATTGAGGGGGTTGCAAATATACTAGCAAAAATTGGTATAAAGGCCAAATGAAGCCAGTGGTGAGTATGAGAAGGTGTATGGTCCAATAAATGGCGTGGAGAAAATGGAAGCGTAATTCCTATTTGGGCTGTTTCATTATACAAACCCATGATGTTTCTACTGGAATTGAAAAGCAACTTATTGAAAACTGAAGAAAGGGCTCTTTACTTCATGGACTACAATTAACATGCGTAATTGCTTGCTGAGAGGTGTGACTGAAGAAAAAATATGACAGACTAAAAAAACCAACCAACCTTTCACATGTATAATATGAATGTCTTGAGTTATAATAAATATGTAGCTGTTAGAAAGGATGTAATACCTTGCCATCCTCCAGGGCATAACACCAAGTCTCTGTATGTGAATCTAGGAGCAAACCTCCCTTGGGTAAACTACCAACTAGAGTTTTTTCATTTCTTTCAAAAAATCTGAACCTCTCTAATGCTTTCAGCCTGTATATCTGGATGGATGCTCATCACCAGGGGATTCCTAACTATTTATGACTGATTAATCCTAGTGAGAAAGGTGAAACTTGGTTACCACTCCAAAACAGCAAAATAAATAACCCATACAGAAATTACATGTCCTACTTATGTTCTGTATTTTGAAACACTGAGTCAAATAGATGATCTTGACATCAAAATATCTGTAACAGTTTTAATATTTCTTTACTCTCCTGCAAGAGTCTTAATATAAATTACTTAAGTAAAGAATATAATACATAATATCCCTAAGTAAAGATGAAAATAAGAAGGGAAATAGCTTCTGTTGACCAATCAAGATACTTACAAGACTACTAGTCTGGTAGTATTTTAGAGTTTGTATAACTCACTGCCCAGAATTAAAGCTTTCACACACTGTCCTTTCTCTCTTTTTTTTTTTTTTTTTTTTTTTTTTTTTTCCTGTAAACGTGGCTGTTAGTCATTATTATTGCATGCATGGAGCTGTTTCTGATTGTGTTGAATTTTTTCCTTAAGTAGAGATGTTAAGGAAAAAATTGACCCTGTTAGAGATAAAAATCTAGGAGAGGTAGTTCTACCAAATGAATTAACAGGAGGTATAGGAAGGGAACAAAAGCATTTGATGGCATGTTGTTGATAGGCCAGTACATGACAGTTTGTGTCTGCAGAGAGTTGGCATTAAATGTGTTTGAACACACAAAGAAAAAATGTGTGGTTACTGACAGTACTTTAAATGCTCGCCACCTGCTACATATGCTGTGCAATGTACATGATGATTTGTACTAAATGGATCTGAGAGTTACTGAGTAGCTGGACTGGAAAAAATATAATCCTGCAATGATGGGCAGACAGGACAGAGGGCCAGAGTTTTCCTTTTAAATAGTTGCAACTGACCTCTTTGATTTGCTATTGATGTGTAGCTCTGGGTTTATCGTAAAGCCATTGCTGGCTCCCAGATTTTCTGAAACTTAAGATAGTTTTACAGTAGTAAATTATATGATGGAAGAAAGTAAATGAGCAAGTATGTATTTTTCCTTCTTTGGTTTTAATTCTTTTTATCTGACTCTCTTCTCAAATGGAACTGATAATGGATGATACTGTGAAGGAAGATCTACATTTTCTAGATTTTGTTAATCACGAATGACTAAAGTTTAAGATGAAAATGTATGTTTTCTTAATTAGTGATCTAATTTAAATGACTAAGGACACCATAATAGCATGCAAATGCACTTAAAGTTAGTGTATGCATGCAAATGTAGTCACAGCCTGTGCTGGGATGGCAGAGTGTGAATAGACACTGTTCCCCCTAAAAGAAGAGAGAATAACATTTCCCACTGTTGGATACCCAAACCTCTGTTTGGGACAACTTTGTGTTATTCAGTATGTAGCTAATCTCCTGCACCCAGTAGGTGATCATCAAGGTGAGATTTTGACTTAATTTATTTATCTGTTACCACCAAAACTGTTTATTTTTATGTTTAGAAAGATTCTTGTAACACACCAGCTGTCTGAATAACAGTGAACCATCAAGTCTTTTGTTTACAAACACATTTAATTGAAACATTTTGCATGACAGGTTACAGATTGTGGCAATTACACTGGGTCAGAGAAAAGAACGTCAGGTAATGCCAATGCTTGTAATGAAGCATGTTCTGATTTGATGGATGCATCTTGATTGAACATGTCATGTTGCATTTAATACAAAAACTTTTAAAATATAAGATCCATGACACGTTGCCTCTTACCACAATTTGGGCCACAAACACATTTTAGTTTTTTCTCAATACTGTTTTGTATTATATAAAACATGGCAGACATGAGGGTTGTTACCTGAATGGTGGCAGGTAATTAGTCACGGTGGTAAGCCTTCCCAGTGCCAGCACTGGTACACGAGTCCCTCCCATTCCTCTGGACCATTAGCTACTACTCCTGCCTTCTTTCTAGAGCAGAGATTTACTGTTGTACTGGGTTAATGGCTTCTCTTAAAGTTTCTCTTGTCTTTGTATCACTTCATATCAGCTGGTTTCAATTTACCAGGTTCACTGAGGGGACGTTTTTGTGTCAAGACACTAACTAGACATATCTAGTCTATATGTCTCAAATTATTCCAGTCCCACTTACTGATTCAGAAAACTTTCTGGTTGGTAATTTCTCATTTCTCTTTGTTGAAAGGCAAAGCCTTTCTATCCAGCACCCAAATCTCATAGCAATTTGTAGTTAATTTTAGATGTTGATTTAATCTCTAATGTTATTTCTCCAGCTCTCATAACTGCATGCTAACGTTGAGATTATGTTTGAGATTTTAAGTTTATGTTAAAAAAATCCAGATGTTTTGAATATCTTTGCTTTCAGCTTCTCCTGTCCATAATGTCACTTTCTATTGAGTTCTTCCTTTCATCTAATACATTTGTATTGAGATAAATGAATTGCTATAACTATTTTTTTTTTTTTATTTCTCCTTGAAATCATTTTCCTGGTGTAGCTGATTCTGAACAATGCCTGTTCTGCTTTTTCCAAACTAGTTTTTGTGTTGTGAAAGTATTGATATTCTATTTATGTCATCACCAAACAACTAAGAATCTGTTTTACCAATCTGATGCATAGTTAATCATTGCAGAGTACTTCACATATCTGTAAGTAGCTTTGAGAAAATGGATATCTTTAGATGGAATTTCAGTGAGTATTGTTAAATCCTTTTGGTGTACCCCTGTTTCTGCCATTCTAATATTTCTGGTCTTCCAATTCAAGATTTTCCTTTTGGGGATTTTTCCTTCATGCGGTGCTGTATTTCTTTGCTTATCCTTTTGGTATTAATCTGTGCAGATATCCAGCCTTAACTGCTGCAGCTAAAGTTAAATAATTGCTGATTGCTGTACACTGTTCTTTACACCAACCTTCACTGCATTTGACAGTGACTTAAGTCTCCTCTTTAGTTTGTCCTAGATTTTTCTGGAAGGGTTGCATTGTAATTTGATCAATGTGGCTGCTGTTGATATGTATGGCCTAGTATATCCTTACATTTTAGGTAAGTGATCTGAATCTTACATTAGTAGAGAGATCTGTGGTCTCTTTTGTTGTTCTGTTATCTGACGAACCTCTGTTTTTTGGAACATGTTGTTTTGAGGGAAAACAATTGCCAAAGACCGACTGGAAACTCAGCCCAATTAGTGCTTAGGTTCTGTGGTTGTGGCTTTCCAACATTCTTTCCATCATCCAACTGTCACTTCTAATTGAGCATTATAGTCACCTATCAGAAGGAGTAAGTGATGCTCTGGTATTGCCAATGACATGTTAAAGAAACTGCAGAACCCATCATTGCTCTCAGGGCTATGTTGTTCTGTCTGAGCATAATGCTGTATGACTGACAACTCCAGGGAACTAGTCCCGTGTCTAATAGGTTTTTCATTGATTAGCTATCTTCTGTGTGTTCTGTTAAGATGGGTGCTCTAACCTGACTAAGACAAATTTCTTCTTTAGCTCAGAACACTTGGCCATATATTGTCTCTAATGTTAAGGTGTGAAGTTCATGTTTTTCATACAGTGCATTATTGATGAGACTTTTAATGTCCAAAATATTTCTGCTTTACAGTAACAGGAAGGCAAACATCAAGCCCATCAAAATCAATAGATACATTCTCTGCAGCATCAGTTGGTTTTGGATTGTGTCAAAATTTGTTTATGGAATGTCTGTACACCAGTAGGGAAACTGTGGAGACATGGAGAGTAACTGAATAAACTAGCATGGATGTTGAAAGCCTGCCTGCATGCTTGTGTGAGTGTGGTGAGCTTTTCAGACTGATTTGTGTCACTGATTAGGAAATTTTAGAAAATTAAACTGGGTAGCTGTGAATCCAGGTTCATAGATTCCCATACCTAAAGCAGTTTATTTAAAGTTATCTTGTACCTCTGTATGGTTCTACATTGTAATGTGTAAATTTATATAACAGAGCTCCTAAAATGTTTCCTTGTCATTATACAGTCACATTTTATTAAGTAGTTAATAGGTAAAATAGGTAAACTCTGTGCATAGTGTAATTTTATTAATTTTGAATTACATAAGAAAAAAAATATAAGAAGCATATCTGAAATAAAGTAATTCTTCTCACCCATTCACCAGCATATAAATTTTTAATATATTTTTCCTTGCGCTTCAATAATTTATGGCTGTTTTCCAGGTTGGTTTTGAAAGACGTTGGCTCCATGATTGAATTGTTTGATTAAATGTTTGAATAATATCAGTCTTTTCAAATGAAATAGGTACATTCAGTTTGCCAGACTGTTTAGCCTTGAGTTGTTAGTGTCAATTATGAAATATGTTTAAAAATGGATGATACCACAGCTGGACTTAAGAAACCAGGAAAATATAGCTAGGGCTCAGCCCTGCAGTCAGATGTGATACCATTGTTGCACAGGTAACACTTGCCTTGCTGTTGGGATCCACCTGTGAGTAGATACTGGGGTTGTGTGTGGTTGCTAGGGCTCCTGCTAGCCCGGGTTCATCTGGGTCTGAATGTCTAGGTGGTTTGCTGGTGACTGTCCTTTAGTAGGAAGCTTTTATAGCTTCAGGGCATCTCACCATGTAACAAATGGTGATTTGCTAATCACCATTAATGGCAATGGTGATTAACTTGAGTCCAAAATCTCTTCACTGTCTGATACTGAAAAGACATTTATTTTTCAAACAAATGCTCAGCATGAAGTATGCAAGGATCTACACTTTGCATGCCATGCTGCTAATACAAACTTATTTAAATGAATACATCTGCTCTAGGTACAGGTTATGTCATACTTGTAGACCAAATCATTGTTTGCCACTTTGTAGATTGTGTCAGGACCAAAGGCACACCAGAAATGAGCTGTTTCTTTTGCACGTGCCATTCCCTAAGGGAGAGACTACTAAATTGCAATACAGCACTTAAAACTTAGCTTAAAATTAAATTTTCTATAAGTAAAAATGAAAGGTGGTTTTGACTGAGTAACATCTAACTCTGCACCAAGAGGGCGGATCAACTACAGGTTTGCTTACATCAGTAGAGATTCATAAGCAAGAAGTACCTGAATTAAGAAAGTGCTGAAAT
Organism: Athene noctua; assembly: GCF_965140245.1. Classification (NCBI taxonomy): domain Eukaryota; kingdom Metazoa; phylum Chordata; class Aves; order Strigiformes; family Strigidae; genus Athene; species Athene noctua. Next base: position 23,055,139 of record NC_134037.1, on the reverse strand, counting down.
CTGGAACGTGCTGGCAATTCCTTCAAACTGCATGTTGGAAATCATATTACTAGTTACCAAAAAACTAATCTTGGTCCCACTCTGATGCCTTTTTTTTTTTTTTTTTTTTTTTTTAAGATTAAACAGAGAAATGACTACAAACAAGTAAAGGCCAATGAGACAGGAGATAGATGAAAAAAAAAAAACCCAAACCCATTATCTTCTCAGCTTCGTTATGATCTAGGACTTAGTCATCAATTTTATTTTTGTATCAGACATGTGACTGACCTACTGCCAGAAAGCTAGGGGAATTTTTACTATTGTCTTCAATAAGAATGTAATTAAGGACTACCATATAAGCAAATTTTTCTGTTACTAATTAGGTTATATTTCTATTAAGCATAGCAGTGGCTTAACTTTCTCACAAAGAAGATTTCTACTTTTCCTCAGGCAATGTTTCTTTCTCCTTTCTCATGTTCACTTGAAAGCTTGTCATCTGAAATCATTCTGTGTTCAGGTTCTAGGAATCAGATGAAAGTGAAGAATGCTTTCATCCTCCATAGAGTTTAATCCCATACTACTCTGACTCAGTTATTTTAAATAAAGTCTCATAATTTTGCTGTTACACAAGTTGAACAGAAATTATATAAAGGAGAACAAAATAAGTTGGGGGGTGTGTGCGTGGTTAAATTTTATTTTATTTTTGTGAACAAGGTGATTGCCTTTGCAAAATGAATATTCCAGGAAATGAAATCTCTCTCCACTGAATTTAAAATCAAGCCTAAGTGTATGAATTTTTTCTGTAAGAACAGTCATCTGCACAAGCAGCCCACCATGTAGCATCATTAAGTTGACAGCCGGTATTAAACAGTAGCCGGCTGAATGCCACTGAAAGAGACCGTATTAATCAGAATATTTTTTCACAATTATCTAGAAGATGTGGAGAAATGATCTCACACAGTCCATGCCACATGGCTGGATTGTCTCTGCTTGCTCAGTATAAAAAATTGAGCTAATTGCACTGTACGGCAGTGGATAACCAAAGTTCTAGATTTCATGACTCCTTGTAGTACTAGCAGAAAAATCAGTAACATAGGATGGTGAAATTTGTCAGTGCCGGCTACAGATCTCCTTACTATTTCCCTTCCCTGTGTCTCAGAGCTTCAGATGTATTTTTTTTTTTAGTTCTCGATTTTTAGTTCTGCCCTTTGTACATATATCTTATTCTGATGAAAAATTTTAGGTAATGTGAAATTATTTCTCTACAGAATATGAATAATGGTATGAAGGTCAACTCACTAAGGTACTTACAAAGAAGCAAATGCCAAGTAGTAAAAATATCAATTAGTAAAAACGCCAGGTAATAAGCATAAAAAATTCTTACTGTGTTTATGAATTTCCCTGTCAGGTAAGAAACACTCTATACCACAACATGGTAGTGTGGAACTTCCTTCCTACTTGATGTTGAGGAAGGATAAAAATCTTGTGATGCAGCCTAAAAACTTGCAATATTTCACTGAATAGCTACAGCATTTTTTTAAGGTTGATGTCTGGCGCTCTCATAAATGTGAGCATCAAGGATTTCTGCTTGGGCAAAAGGACATCAGAGAATACTGGTGAAACAGTAGAGAATGATGGAATATTTACTAGTTCTTAACCAACATTAAAGAGATTCAGAGGAACTGGAATTCAGTTTATAGCTTGCCATTTAAAAAGAAAAAAAAAAAAAAGCCACAATAAAAGCAAACCTTTGTAAGTAAAACAGTGAGACAATAAGCATTGAATAAAACTCCTGAAATTTTCTATGTTGATTAACAGACACCTTTTATGGACTACCTAAAAGCATATTGCCAGCTTTTGTGCAAAATGACCTTTCAGAAGGTTACATGGCTTAAAACAGTGGTGAGAGTGATAAAGATTGAAATTCCTTCTAGAGAGAGACACTGAACAGTTTGTCTTTCAGAGTACAAAACAGTAAATTTGAAATGGATTGTATAAGGGGAACTAGAGAAATTTTATCAGCTTCTGTGATAGAGCTGAGTCTGATATTGAACTAGGTTTAATGAGAAACAGGAGTTGCATTACAAACAAAGCCAGTAATATATATTGATAGGTAAGCGATAAAAGAGTTTCCTGACTAGAATGCATTAAATGAAGGAACTAAAACTGAAATACTTTAGTGTTGTGAAATACAAAGTGAATAGATTAATATTAAAGGTAGACTAAGCAGAAGATGAACGTGTCATCTAAAGGATTAATTTATGAATTTCATTGCCCATATAAAATGCAGTATTTTGAGAAATAGCAGAGATTATCTGAAATATTAAAATGGGGTGTGGTTGAGTCCCCTACCTTTTTGTTATCTTACTATTATTATTTCATAGAAATTTCATTTCAATCACAAATGTCCTTTTTAGCAACAATTTCTGTGTTGAACTTGACAATGTTTAATGATTGCTATCATGCTATATTTTTACTATATATTCCTATTGTTGTAGCCTCTGATCAACAAACTTTTATGTAGTCTGAAATTATTTATTTAATTTTATTTTTTATAAAGCTACTTTCAATCTTATATTTAGGTTTGAAATTCTACTAATTCAATTTTTTTTTTTTATTGTAGCAGATATATATAACTAAGCAATCATACTATGTTTTCTTATGTAAAGGAACTTTTATTACATAGCATACATCATACAAGCTGATTTAAAATTATACTGTGTGATGCACAGTCACAGCTTATTGCTTTTTTCTTGATCTTAGTATCTCTAAGCAGTGCTATTATCAATAAAATGCATATTTTATAGTAGTATCTTCATATTCTACTAGACCATTTCCCTAGCAGCATATGACGTTTTTGCTACATGTATTTGGGACAGGCAAGTATATGGATGGTGTGGGGCACGCCATCCAATATACTTCATAGAAATATGTAATTACCAAGTCTGATGATGGCATCATTCTCCTTCATGGAGATGTTTATTAGGGCCTTTCAAATTATTGGGAAATTTTCAGTGAGGAGAATTTGCTGACTCTACTATACACAACATAAACTGGCTGTATGCTCAGATACTTATTCTGCATGATATTAGATGGACAATAGTCAATAATAGTTAAAAAGCACCCACAAAGAAGGAAGAAGCAGCCGAGGAAAAGAAAAAAGATCAAACTTCTGAAATTTTTAGGTTCATTAATGAATAAGAAAATCAACAGATCTTGTATGAATATAAATTACTATGGTCAGCTTCTTATTTGTAATTTTCCATTTCTCATCATATCTCTCATTTTTTTCTCAAAGCACCATTGCAGATGACTAGTCTACAGTGCTGGGATTGTGAAATATAACTAACGACACAGGGTATAAAAGGATCACTCAAACATGAATCTCAAGGACACCTGATTGCATTTTGGGGAGTTCTTTATGATGCAGTGAAATTAAACTGAAGCAGATTTTCTGTAACTTGTAGGGATATTGCTCCTGCTTTTCTGTCTGTGGAAAAGGCTCTGGTGTGTGTTCTACAGAGAGCTGTTCCCATTATTTGTAGCTCTTGATCACTGCTAAAGTGGAAAAAATTCCTCCTTTTTTTTTTAAAAAAAAATTTTCTTGTAAGAAAAGTTGTGTTAAGTATTTCTACAATGAAGATTTTAATCTTTTCCTAACAAAGTATAAATAACTCTACACCCTGACTGAATTTAAGTACATTGCTTTGTGTTCAGATCCACTGTACTAGTGAGCTTGTGCTGTCTCTTCTACCATGCTACTACCATGCACTGGGCAGACACTCCAGCTTTCACTTTCGCTTACTCATGGTCTTGGGAATCTTATTAACTGTCCTGCTTTGCAGAATCACCAGTTTGTGAATGGAGATGGTTTTTACCTCACAGGATGTTTATGTGGAGCTTCAAAGCTCTAATATTCTAGGCTAATTTTACAGTCTGTTCTTATGTTTCACATTCTACTCCTCTGAAAACATTGCATTGTTCTTGTAGTTGTTGAATAATACAACCAGGCCTATTGACAAGCTGTGTGATTGAGAGTGGGATGACCTACTTATCTGTACAGCAGATCTATGAAGCCTGTATTGATTTTTTGCCCTTCTTTTAGTTTTACAATATGAATGGCAGTTGTGCCTTGGAAAAGTTACTATCACTTTCATTAAGACAGATTATCTGATATTCTGCTGAGGAGAGCCTTAGAATTTTAGCTTATATACTTAGAAAAAAAAGCACTTTTTTTCCCCTCCAAGTTTACATGCAATATGCAGTAATAAAACAGCACAGTGTACAGGAAAGTTTTAGCAAATAGCTCTTTAGATTGGATATTAGATCTGAAAGCAAGATGGTGCTAGTAATTTCTATCTCTTTTCATAGAGACCTTAAAATCTGTTTTCTGGAGGCAGAATTTCAGTTTTAGATGTGATTTGTCAATATACTTCAGTAAGCCATAGCAACTAGGTCTGCAATAGTTCAATCTGCTGTATCCTGGACAAATGACCCTTATGCATACATGAAAACATTACTTTTCAGCACATAATCACTGATCTCCCTGAGTGTACTAGCCTTGGAAGTGGAGCTGATCTGCAATGCTGTCATAGTTTTAACATTTTACATATACTTTTGAGCACATTAAAGTCTGTATAGCTAAAGAAAGAGGGGTGAGTCTCACATCCAAATCTGATTCTGGAACTGAATATATTCAACTGGCAGTAAAAGGACTTGATTGTGACCCATGGCACTTGTACTTTTTTATTAGAAAATGATTTTCTAATGTGACTCTTTGGTGCAAAAAATAGCAGACTTGAATTCCTTTAGGATGAAGATGATAGCCTAGAACCTAGCCTCTTGCATCCTGGGTAAATGCTATGACCACAAGTCTGTCATGGAAAAAGATTATTTGTAAAGACTACTTAGACTCAACAGCTTATGGATATTCTTGGTTACTGTTTTGCCAATTATCAGGCCTAGCATAAAGGACACAGCCAGCATAAAGATAAACCAATAACCAAATTGTATTTGATACAAAAGGGTCAGTACATGGGTGAGCACTGGGGGTACAAACAAGTCAGATTATACATAGTTGACATCAATCCCACTGACCCCAGCAATGACACTGCACAACCAACAATGGGTGGAATAAATGGTGAAGTGCAGTCTCCCATAGAAGGGATGGGAGACAACCGAGTCAACAAACCAAATACATAAGACCAAGGAAGCCACATACTGAATCTCTACACAGCCCACGTCTACAAAAGCCAGACCTGACTGGAGCCCAGTCCCAGGGAGGCAGGAGGCCCTTCCCCAACAGGGAACTCTGCACAGGGCATCCACCTCACAGACAGACACTGCCCCTGCCTGCAAGGGGTCCCAGCTTTTATCCCTCAGTGGGACACCTGACCCTTGGTTACTTAATGCAGACCCCTGGGGCTCATTTACCCAATGGCTCTGTCTGCAAGGCCGGCCCCACCCTGGAGGGAAGCCTAAAGGCAAACTCACCCCCCCTTTGGGAAGGGCTGTGGGATCACCCATATGTCAACCTCAGTTTGGGGCTTGGGGTTGAAACCCCAGCATTTCAGTTACTAACTGAGCTTGCACTAAAGATTACATCTCATTGTGGTTCAACTAATACCCTTACTACAGCGTGTTCTGGACTGATATCATGCTCATATTTGTTGCTGACCTTACTGACTACTACTCCCATCTAGTATAGATGATCTCATTGGGCTGTCTCTGCCATTAATGTAGAAAGTTTTCTCCATATATGTTGAGTAGCTGCATTAATTTCTGTGCTAAATCATCTTTCAGGCACAGCTGACTTCTCAGTGCCGTCTGAAGAGGGAAGAATAACATTTGACCTTAGTAGTGTCAAACAAGTCTTTGTGAAAACCTTCACCATTCACTTTCCTTAGGTGTTATAAAGAGTATTCTTGTCTTTTAAGTACGTGTTGGTAGAAGGCAGCTCTGGATCTCAACTGGAGGAGGTATCTAATGTGCAGTCATGACTCAGGTTTCTGTGTCCCTGGGGCTGAGAAGAATTCAGCCACATTCCTGTTCTTGGACTTTTGCTTAATGTGAAGTCATGGCTTTTTGTGGGCCATCCTTAAACCCACTCAGTTGTCTGGTTTCATAGATATTCAAAGCCTCACTTTTTTAAGATCTGCCTGTTAGAGATGAATGCCCAGTTTTTCATGTTATGGACCTTAAACTGGTGGTGTGAAGGGTATATTCCCAACTCCTGCCCTAGGGGATGCAGATTTAGAAATTATTGACATTCTTACCAAAGTGGAAAAGATTTCATAGAGAGTAGGAAAACTAGGTTCTCAATTCCATATTGAAATCCTGTTCTTTGATTCCTTCATTATGGTCTTAGATGTCTCTCAATTTTACCTATTTCTATTGATCTTGTTTGTGCCAGATGAGTTTCTTAATACTTTAGATCTCACATTATCTTACAAACTCTAGGACTGTAAATTGCAGTGTAATTTAAATCTGAGGTTCTTCTGTCCTTGCTGAGGGAAAATAAAAGAGTAGATAACCGGTACGAATAAGAGGTAAAGTTTGTGAACTCATAACAAACAATTTTACTCTAAAGATTAACGATCATTTAATTTATTTGATTCTTACATGGACTTAGCAGAGCAGTATGTGAACTGATTACAGCATTGCTTAAGACGTGAGATAACAAGGTAAAGTATAACATGTTGAAAAGAGTTTTCTTCAGACCAAAGCAATGCTGTTTACCAAATCATTGACAACATCTTATCACACTAAAACAGAAATAGATGTCTTACATCTAGTTTTGAGAGGCAGCTAAAATTCAATATGTGAACAGAACCTTTAAATGGTATTGAAACAGCTGGTCTACAGAAAAGCTAAATAACGTTGAACATTAGTATCTTCCACACAACTTCACTTTCTGAAACAGACTGGTTGTAACTGGGGTAAAAAGCAGCTTTTCTTTAGTTTCTGTGTCTATGTCATTCAATGGGATTTACTTCATAGAATCCCTGAAACCCTTGACATTCCTCTGAATTCCCAAGTTATTTTTAACTTTTTGATAACTCCCTACTACTTTAGTATAATTTTTGAAACAAACAGTAGTATACATGATGGATTTAGATGCACAGTAATTCAAACAGTGCCAGGCCCATATTCTGTTTCTGAAATCAGTTGGTGCAGTCTTGGCCACAATTATACAACTAAACTCTATTCTCTTCCAAAACTGGGCTGCTTTAGGAAAAGCATTGCCAGTATGTCAAAGCAAGTGATCTTTCCTCTCTCTACTCAGCACTGGTGAGACCACATCTGGAGTGCTTGATCTAGTCCTTGGCTCCCCAGTATAACAGAGACATGAACACAATGGAGCAAGTCCAGCAAACTTTATATGACACTTTGTAACCCTAGTTTATGGCCTTTTAGTACAGATTTAGACACACTGAGGTGTTTTGTCACGTTTTGTGAGTATTTTTAGTTCCTCATGAAATAAACATTACTGATGATCTAGGTGCTTCCTTCCATTCCTGTAATCAAAATGAGGTGTTCAGATGCTATGACAATGAAGATATAAACCTCCTTTACCAGGAACATCCATGCTGTTATCATTAAAGGAAAAATGTGCTGTATGTCTTTATCTGTGATAATCAGCTTTTTATGAGGCTGATGGCAGTGACGCTATTTCATACAGCTGTGTTTCTGTGTAATGCTAATCCATATTAAGTGTCTTCAGTGAAGTAGACATATATTAAATAATCACCATCTGGAGAGGAGAAACAAAAACCTCACTCTGGATGATCACTTTAGGCCTATATGCACATGCAGAAAGAAAGAGCAAAACAGCCATGTGATCTATTCCCTCACCAAAACAACACAAACAAACCACAAAACCTACTGAGAACTGAAGTCCTAATCATCAGTAGAGCATGGCCACAAGTGCCTCTTAAGAGATAGATGCCTCAGGGTATTAGGACTTAATAATATCTCCTTGATAATCTTGTTTATTTAGTCTTTTCTTGTGATTTCACTGTTTTTGCATCTTTTCCATTGACTGACAGAAGCACGGCCCAAGCATGAGCAGAGTACGTATAGAAACATTTTTGAGGGGTTTACTTCATTCTTTTTCTAAGAGCAAGATAAAGCCTGTCCCAATGTATCTCTGAATCTGCTAAGTGACTTTCTTTTTGCCAGAGGATGCTACCTCCTTTCTTGTCAAGAAGAGAGGCTGTCATATGGCAGCAGCCATTCTGTGTGCAGAAAGGGAATGTCCTATGTCCTGATTCCCTTTCATGAGTGCAGATTTGAGAATCAGCAGGTCTTTCCAGGACCCACAGAATTATCTTGCCAACCTCTGTTCTGTGTTAAGAAATATATCTCCAGTAACTGCCTCTGTGGCAATTCACCCCTCTGCTCCCTGCCGTAGCACTCTGATAATAGAGCCATAGTCCAGCTCACCAATTGCATTATTTTTGTATAAAATCCATGAAATTGCCTCAGACAAGTCAAACGTGTGATACAAAATGATTGTATACAGATAAAAAGATTCTGAGAGGATACTGCCCACAAGATGTGTAAAGTAGCTGACATTTTTACAGTAACTGAAAGCTCCAGCAGCTATTCATTGGGGATAAAGGTATTAATCCAGTATTATATAGATAATCTAATCTTTCACTCACAGTGTCTTCCCTGATCGATGGGATTTTCAGATGTAATTGTTGGCTATCTACCTGTCCACTTTTGTAACTGAGAAGCAAGAGGAGCAATTTATCTTTGCTGGTGCTTTTTTTTTTTTTTTTTTTTTCCAGTCTAAACTTACAGTGAATACTTTGCTCTTTAAAAGAGCATAAAAAAAGTGGTATCTTTGTTTAAGATTGCAATCCAGTCTTCATTGTGTAAATGCCTGAATATACATGTACACTGTGCCCTGGATGTGATGTGATCTAGCTGCTTCATTGTAAAATAAATTCTGTGCTGCCTGTTGTTGTGCCTGTGAGTCATAATCTGAACATTACTTAAAACCAGAAAAGGGTCAATCTTGTTTATTTGGTCATTGTCTATTTTTATTTGTTTGCTTGTTTAATAAACCATGGACAAATTAATTTAACCAAGAAAAGAAAAAATTAGCATAGTAGATTTTTTTTTTCCTATGATTCATTAAGAATATATGCTTTAAAACACCAGACATCTGTTTGCATAACTAACATTGTATTTCTGAGTGGGATACTCCTGTACAGAGAGTGCTAAGTATTTAGTATTTTAACCACATTTTCTCATTGTTTCAGATATTGGGGAGCTAATTGCTGGTTCAAGTCACAATAAATTGTGAATAATTTGTTAGGTAATAATGATATTAATCTTGTGTCTTGAACAAAATCAATTCTTAGAGATCTCTGGGCTTCTGTGATCTTCAATGTTTGCATGTGTATGCTTTTCTTTTGATAGCTCCTTGGAAAGATTTGAAACAATTAGAGCAGAAAATGAAAGTGCAGATAATATTATGAAGTTACAGGAAATAGGTGTTAAGGTATATAATAGTGGATAAAATATTTCAGTTGATACAGAATTTAAAAGGTGGTAACAGGAAGGCCATTCCAATCCATATTGAATATTTTCTCTGTTTTTTTTTTCAATCTTCAGGGTGTACCCAGAACTTTATCCTGCTTTTTTTTCCCCAGATGATTAAGTCAGGGCAAAGACCTACCTGTATGAAGGACAACCCAAGTAGGATTCGGTTTCATACTGTAAAAGTCTTGTCAGGTTGCTGTCCAACTCTGGAGCACTCTCAAGCAACCCAAAGTCCCTCGGCAGTCCACAGGCATGTTCTGAGCAATACTAGAGCTGCCACAACCCTGGTGTGGCCAAGCAGCCAGAGTACTCTTGGCGGAGATAACAGTGCCTATATTGCAGGGAAAGTGTGCTCCACAGGAAACATAGGAAATTCAGCAATCTCTTTTACATTCATTAAATGGAGGAGAAGCCATTTGTGCATTATTTTGTGAGAACTCTTGGGACTGTTAGCGTGGGATTGTATTGTTCTAGGCATTATATGAGCACAGAACAGAGATTTTCCCTGTACCTACAAGATTAGTATAATGTATTCATCATCCTCATTTGGAAAGAATTGAGTTCATTCTCCAAATCTGTAAATAAAATATTTGCTATTTAGGAAACATTTATATAGACAAAGATAATTTGATATTGGTTAGAAAAATAGGAGGTCATCTTTGGAACCAAGGGACATAAATTTGAACAAATCGATGTTCTAGTACTTTTCTTCAGAAGTCAGTATCTTTTTAAAGATCAACCTATTAACAGTAGTTTTTGACATATAAAAAAGAGTAACATGTCATTTAAATTATGGTTATTAGAACAAAGTACCTAGTGTCTTGAGGAGTTTGGATGAAGTAAATTGCTGGGATTTAATCCAGTAGAGAAAAAGATAATTAGAGTGAAGAAAGCAGCCAGATTTGGCAGAACTTACCTTCGTGTGAGCTGTTACAGAAATGAATGTTTTTCGTGAAACAGGTAGGAATCTCAAGGAAGTTGCTACATCTGAGTGGCCTGGGAACAGTTGTGGCCCCACAGCTTTCATCCTCGTCACTTCAGACAGAGTGTTCCCTGCCCTTTTTATCGCAGACCCTGACACCTGCATTTCGGGCACCTTAAGATATGGGTGTTATGATTGGCTTTGCATGGTGCCAGGTCTGAGAGTGGGCAGAGGTGGAAGCAGTTCAAATGCTCTGTTTGCTTTGTGAGTTGAACTGCAGACTGAAGTACTTCAACCAACTGACCCTGTGCTAATTTTCAGAGTCACATTAGACTGTTGTTGATTAGGTGTTCTATGGGTTGATTAGGTGTTCCACAACTTGGGGCTTGCTTCTCTATCGGGGTGATTTAAAGCCTGGATCTCTTGCGTTTCTGGCCAAGCTTTAAACTCACCTCTTGCAAGCTGGTAAGGAGAGTGGGCTGAGTGGTGTGTGGTTCCACTAAGCAGCTTGATTTTTGTAGTGTTTGGCATATACATAACCTAGGGGATGTATCAACCCAGAGACAGCTATACATTACAGCAATACATTTCAAATACCAAGGATTAACTGAGAAAGTAGACTTGCGTGTAAATTAACAGCATATGAAGAAGAAAGTAGTTTCAGATGAGAATGAATTCAGTGGATACTTGGTCAAAATTACTCATGGGAGGAATGGGGAAATGTGATCAGTGAGCCATGTGAGATGGCTGCAATGCAGATCTATCCACCTGTCCACCTAATAATGGCTGAGATATGTAGAAATCTTATAACTGACATGTACTTCAAATTACCTCTCAGATGGATACTCAGATGTACTTTAAGTTACCTCGCAGCTTCACCTGTGTTATACAGATCTACTGGAATTCTCTCAAGTCAAACATCCCGGGTTTCACTTATTTTTCCTCATCTGTTATATGTGATACAGAGTTTTGAGCATGTGACTTTCTTGTCCATGCACTGCAAACCACACTACCAAGTAGGAGAGTATCAGTGTCTTCAACTTAAAATTCATTTTAATTAGGGCTTTTTGAGACAATTTCTTTAAGAGGTTCTGTGTCTGGTGTCATGGTCTGCTGCAACATCATGTATAACTTGAAGGGAGTTTCTTACATGTCTCTCTTCTTTCCAGTAGGAGTGAGTCACCCACTGCAAAGTCATTTGACAGCTCTTCAGACTTTTTTGAGATCCTACGCTGAGCCTTCACAGTATGCATAGTCATTTTCATGCCAGACCAGTTTTCCCTGCCAAATTCATAAGACTGCTGAATAGAGCTTTATAATGGGACCTGGCTGCAACCTTAACTACAGGGCAGCTAATATTTCCATGTAATGATGGAGAGGTGTATTCTGTTTGCGTGATTCAAATAATAATGTTGAAATTGAGAAGAGACAGGAAATGTTTCCATATCATTAAACAAAATTGAAAGGAGACAAAATTATCTAAAAAGGGGAAAATGACAGCTATTGTTATTTTTATTTACTCCCTCTCTTCTCTTCTACTTTCTCCCTTTTTTTTCCTTTTTAATTTCTTCTGCCACCAACTTTGCCTATTTTTAATTAGTAGGTAGTGGCATGGGTTTCAGAGATAACATTAAGAGGAAGTTATCAGGCTGGGTTTTATGCTGCATCATCTGAGAAACTACATGTGCGCTGTGGTTGCCAAATATGGTCCCAGGTGAAAGTTACTGCTGCAAAGGGCAGGTTTGTTTGAAGACTGCCTTATTCAGAAGTGGAATTTCTTTTGTATCAGAGACATACAAAAGCATTTCCCACCTCCTAAGCCAGTAAACATGAGTTGTGAAACAGTATAAAACCGCTTGTGCTGATCCTTATGTTTTTATTTTACGGCAGATTTCTTTCTCACCCTGATAGAATTCACATGTTGCCCCCAAAGCTGGCAGTAGTGGTGATTAGCTGTGAGTTAGATGACAGAAGCAATGGCTCTTATGGTTTCCTTGGATTACAGGTCCAGGCTATACTTGATTTCAAAGCCTCACTGTTTTGTCAACTTTCCAGGTTGAAAGTGCTCTGAAAACTGTTTTCCACTAAGCAACGGATGTATGAAAAACCAAAACATACTCTGATTTCCTCAGTCATTGAATTCCAAACAGGATTTCCAAATAGGCATAGGCTGAAGAGTGTTCCTGCATTAATTTATGCATGTTGATGGTATTCCATTTGATAAGCCTTTCAGTCTCCTTTCTTAACATCAACATCTTCTCTACAGAGGCCAATAAAGATTGCCCGGGAGAACATTTTTAAGCTTTAAAACAGAGGAATGTGCCTGATCTTTAGACACATGTCTATCTTCTGACTTTATGCTTCTGTCCCTTTCTGGTATGATACTAGCCATCCTGTATCCCTGTCCCAATAAGTCCTCTGTTCATTCTGGGCAGGTCAATTGGAGTTGAAGGCACAAATAAGTTACCTTCCTTAAAGGGTGTAGGAAGGAAGATAAGGAATTATAATATCACTTCATCTCTTGGTCAAGTGAGAGGGGGAGAGGGAAGGATGGCTGAGGATGAGAATGGCTGAGGATGTGTAGTCTTATATTTTGACAAGTATGTGAACAAAGAGTGCTTCATCTTGTACGCTGATAGATAAGCACATATTCCTGTTCCTTTCCCTGGCCTGTCCTCTCCAAACAATCTGGGTCAAGAGAAAAGCCTCTTGCTACAACCTGTCAATGGGACAGGGACTATGCATGTGGTTAATACTTGTAGGCCTGTCAATAGCTATTTCAGTAGCCTTGGGCAAAAAAACCCCTCCAGTTCCTATTCTTTCTTTGCGTTGTTTCTCAGTGCTTTATTTTCCCAGTAACACTCTCTTTTTGTTGCATTTATTGAAAACTCCACCTAGACACTCCAAGCAGTGGGTCAGAAAGTCAGCAGTTTAAGTCAAGCTAACACATTTGCTCAACTATTTTATGCAGGGCTTGTCTATTGTCATCTTGTTACACATATCCTGTTCTTCATGATAGCTCTTTCTGTTATGAAGTTTCTTCACTTGTTTGGCTGATGGTTACTCTTGGGTAATTTTTAAATCTTAACCTTATCAATACTCATTTGCTGTTTCACAAATGACTGTGAAAAGACATTGTCCAATATATTTGTTATTTGTCCTCCTTCTGTATCTGCACAGGCTACATTATCATAGGCTTTAGAGCCAAACCTACAAATTGTTAACATTGCTATTAATTAAAGGGAACATTACTTGATATTTGTACACTGTGAATTCTTATCAGGTACAGGTAAAGGGCTATTGGCATACACAGTGTTTCTGCTCTTTGACTTTAGTTCTCTGAATATGGGTAGCTCAAGATAGAGGTGTTTTGGGGGGTAATTTCGAACTAATCTAATTTTAGGCTGCTGTAAAAATAGGTACGCCAACTCTATCACAGTACAGTTGGTCACATCTGCCTACCATTCTCTAATATCCTGGATCAATGAGATTAAAGAGTTAATTCCCTGACAGCAGCCAGTCAAACTAAAAAGAGGTTAGCATCACACTTCACTGACATTAATTTGAAAAAAAAAAAAAAAAAAGACGTTAGGCTAGCAGGTTTCTCAAAAATATCTGTTGCTATATAGTACATACTTTCATGCATAGCAACTTCTACAAATATATGCTAAGTATATTTGTCAGAAAGTTTCAAAGACTTTGCCAGAATCTTTTCTGTCTAAGCCAAAGGTCTTGTACTCAAGACTGGAATCCTTATAAGAGAAGATTCAAAACCATAAAAATACCTTTTGCAAGAGAGAGCATAATGACCACCAATCATGGGATCAGTGTTATTCAGGATAACTTTGCTATATAATAGCCTATCTTGCCTTCCCTGCAGTTCAGACAGTTACTGCTGTCTGCTCTTCATTTCAGAAGAGGGTTACTCTCTTTATCTTTTAGATTTTTGTATCTTTGAGAAGTTAGAAGTTATTTTTATAAAAATAATTTAAAATAAAAATAATTAGGATTTAGACTTATGCTGAGCTCCAATGTTCTATTTTTCTCACAGTGGTTAGGATATTCTTCTGTCCTAAATGCAGATAATTGTACTTACCCAGCTGGGTAGAGAATTTTGAAATCCTTATTTAAAAGGTATTCATCAAATAAGCTTTTATTTAATGAAAACAGGTAAATAGTAAAGACTCTAAAGAAAATTTTATCTTATGGCTGTGCTTTCCTGAGGACTTCATTACCTTGCAAGAATATAGTGGAAGTTTTCTTCCTGACTTGTTTTACTATCAGAATTTACTAACACCAGACTGCATATTAAGGTGGTAAAGACAGCTAGCAGGCCTAGGAAAGAGAATTACATGGATACTTTGGGTGAAAAAGAACTTAAATTGAGGTTTATGTCTTCTAAGATATTAATTACTGAAAAGGCAGACAAGAAGATGGGATTATGATTCTGTCTAAAACAAGAGAGAAACACTGTGAGATCCTGAATGCGAATGTGGTGGGATAGTGGTATTAGTACCTTTCAGATTGTTGTCTGTCTTTGGCACCCTACAGGCTCCACAGGCAGTGACAGAGCACCTCACTGTCAGGACATCTCAGTCATACACTTTTATCTGCAACATTCTCATATTCTGGGACAACTTTGAGACCTGAGGCTTGTCACTGTGTAGGTTTACTAGATGTTGGTTGAGAACTTGTTAAATGCATCTGTGTCTGTTTCTGTGCTATAGGCTCAGCATATGTCCAACCAACGCTCAGGGAAAAACTTTATGACTGTCCATCTTGTGTATACAGAAGCTACATCCCACTTTGCGTTTAGCATGAAGTTCAAAACATGTCAGGTCAAGCAGGGTGCTCAGATAAGCCTATCTGCATGTGCCCAGAGTCATATTTACTGTGACTCTTGAGAGCATGCAGTGTAGCTGGACTGAGCATGTTCATGTTCACAACATTCATGTTGAACCTCTCACAGCCTACATACCACCTTGCATTACTTATGAAACATGGCATTGCAACACATCATAAGCAGAAAGTTGTTCCTCTACCCTGAACTGTAAAGTGCTCTCTCACTTGAAATATGAAAATTGTGTCTGCTGAGATGGCTGTTGACTAGTGTGAAGCACAGTTATGCATCTTTCCCCATCTTTGTTGCAGAACACCCTTAGGATATTAAGACTTGCAAATGTTATTTTGCCCAGTCATCCATGAGCTCCCTTTAATTTTGCTAGAGCTTTTTCCATTTGTGCATCTACATGTTAGATGTTATGTTAACAGAGAGTGGTGCTTTGAGTTTTATTAAATTTTCAATAGCCTATTCTAGCCTCTTGTTCTACTCCTGGCCTTCTTGTAATTTATCATGTGTGGGTAGCTTGCTGTCTGCTTAGTAGATTGAGATTTCCAGTTGTTCATGACTTTAAATGTTTTTTCTGATTCCTTTTCCCCTTTTTTGATGTGCTCTGCTAACATTGATGACTAAAGCATCTTTTGACAGTGAACTGTTTCTGTTATCTGCAGCATCCTAAATTTTTTTACTCTTGCTATTTTTAAAATAACTAGTTGTGTCATAGATTTTTAATTTCCTTCCTAAGTTATCCTTGCCTCTTTTTAAAATCCTTATGGATTACTTTTCTTCATTTCTGTGCCCATAATTCATCCATCTCTGGGAGGATTGTTAAAGAACGGGAAGGAAATTTCATAACTATCTGCCATTAAAGGTTGCAACCCTATGAGGGGGAAATTTGCCATTAACTGAATCATCAATTGGAATTACCAGTATCAGCCAGATTGTCAGTGGTCACTAGACTCAATAATCAGTGTCATCCTCTTTGTTGTTGCTGTTGCCCTTGTTGAGAGTTATTGATGTGTTGGTGTAAGGGCCTGA
This sequence comes from Athene noctua, assembly GCF_965140245.1. Classification (NCBI taxonomy): domain Eukaryota; kingdom Metazoa; phylum Chordata; class Aves; order Strigiformes; family Strigidae; genus Athene; species Athene noctua. Next base: position 23,038,805 of record NC_134037.1, on the reverse strand, counting down.
ACATTATGATGCCAGCAAAGTTGCAGTCAAGAGATCTCAGTACTCTGTCTTGACTTGAGGAATGGCCATAGATTTGCTACACTAGCTAAGATTTATTTGAGACAAGCACACTTCCAACACACTTAGCCTAATGATTATCAGGACAGGAGTAAAGGGATATGTACTGGTGAAAAGGTGACTGGCAAAACACAGTGATATCACTTTACTCTGCATTGGTTATTGGCAAGGTTATATCCTCTTTTGTGAAATCATAAAAACAGCACAACATCCCTATCACATTGCAGCCTTATCTTTGTTTTCTAACTGTCCTGGTCTTATGTTTCCTTTCTAGACTTATCTCATTATGCACTTGGTACAATGTTTCTTTTCAACCATCCCAGTAGGATTGCACATGTGAGTCAATGCCTTAGCAAGCCTTTGTGTTCCCTGTACTTCAGTGAGCCCTACACCGGGCACCCACCAGAACATATTTCCCTGTCAGAAGAAGGTCAGACAAGTGGTTCCACCAATACTGGGACAAATAAAACCTCATTTCTTTCTGATTTGTGTCTTGCATTCACCTCATGACCTTTTCATTGTTTGATAAACTGTAAAATCACACTGTAACCACTCCCTCACATGGGATTCTTATAGTCTCTCTTTCACTCATTTGCACAAAATCTGTAAGGAATTATAATATTCTGCCAGTCACACAGTAACATAAGGGCAGGAATGAGTAGGAAGTAAGATTTGTGCATGTATGTGTGAAGCGGGGGTGGGTGGGGAGGTTCAGCATCCTTAAAAGGCTGTATTGCAATTAATTTGCATAAGGGAAAAGAATATCTGGAAGCCTTATGGACACCCTGAAGTTTTTCCTGAGAAATTCTTGGATCAGTATCAGTAACTTGAAGATACAGGTTTTGGTGATAGCTAAACTGGGATATTTCAGGACTTGTGCATGTCCTATAGATATGGGTAAGTCTGTACTCAAAATGCAGATGTACCCAAGAGAATCAGAACAACAGTTTCTGTATAAAATAGGACAACTGTCATGATATTGCTTGCAAACCAAAGAGCCTTTTAAAATGTCTACATGGCTTTGAAATTTATTTCCAGGAAATTCAGAAGTCTGCACAGAAATAAAGAGAGAAGCCAACTGAAGAAAGAAGAGGGAAGAAAATAATCTGAGATGAAAGCATCCATCCCCTTCTTGCAATTTTTGTCACAGAAAAGGTGACTGATAGTTCACAGAAAAGGCATGAAACCCTTTACAGTGTTGTTCAAAACATGTTCCAGGTGATCAGTGTTGTCTATCATGACAGTTTATTTCTTGCATCTCTTGAAATGTGAATAATCCTTACAAAAATGCACATCAGAAAGTGTATTCAGTTCTACCCAGAACTACACTTTGCCACATGTTTGGATTCTTAATGTAGAATAAAAGTAGGAATGTTTTAAAAAGCCCAAAACTTCCCAAATTGTGAAGAGTGAAAAGTGGAGGGAAAAAAATGCCCTAAAAAGTCCTCTTACAGTTCACATTCCTGTAATTACTGCAGTAATTTCTCGCTTTGGTCTGGCTTGTTTCAAGCCCTACCGCAAGGAAGGCTATCTGTGTGAACTCTCTCTTATTATTAGCACAATGGTGAATAGGTTGACAGTTTATCTTCTTTCGCCTGAGGCTGCTAGATGGTCAGGCTGGCTGCTGCTCCCTCTATAGTTTTTGCTTGCTTTATACTCTTGTTTCCTGTGTTCTTTCACATGGATGAAAAGCAGCCAAAGTGAAAGAGAATTGAGTAAAAAAATCCAAATTGCTCAGTATCCATTAATAATACACCTTCAAGAAGAAAATCATGACAGTGACTGAGAAGTCCAGCATACAAGAGACTGATGAAAGGTTTGGGAGTATCTTATCAAAATCAGTAGTCAAGATAGTTTTGTAAGACTGTCATATGATCATAAAAGCAGAAAAATACAAAGGAAAATAGGGACTTATTCAAAATGAGCTTTTTTTTCTATTACAGTTCACTGTATGATGACTGGCTCTCAAGACACACAAGTTCTCCAGTTTGTTCAGGAAGAAATGGCAAGTATTATTACATTATCTGACAAATATGAAAATGACAAGTCATTAGTAATTGGTATGCATAGTGAGTGATAAATGTAAGAAATAAATAGATAAGGGAATCTAAATATAGCAGGAACAACTTCCTGTAAGTTATGTTGTGAAGGCAATAGTAATGTGAAAGCATATACTTTATGCTTGGACTAGATGATCTTCAAGGTCTTTTCCAGCCTAGATGATTCTGTGATTAATAAAGTTGAAGTATATCTGGAATGAAAGACATGCCAGTACCGCTCCAGGTTACCCTAAGATTTAGACAAACAAATGATGGTGAAATCAATAATATTTATTTTCCATATTTTAAAAAAGGGAGGGATATACTCATGTATCAGAACAACAAAATGCAGTCCATTGATCAAAAAGCTCATAAAAGGGCAATAATAGAAGAAATATTTAAGATGAGAAACACCAGATAGGTTTGCCCAGAAGTCTTATAAGGTTCAGTAGAAGCTCTTTAAACCTGAGAATCATGGTGGACAATGACTTTAACATGAAACAACAGTGTGTCCTTGAATGTAAGGCCAACCTTATTAGCAGGAATGCAGTCAGCAGGTCCAAGGCAGCCATCCTTCTGCTCTATTCAGCACTTGTGAAATCTGGAGTACAATGTCTGGTTTTGCATTTGTCAATACACAAAAAACATACTAAAGTGAGTCTGGGAAAGGCCAGCAAAATGTTTTCAGGGCTAGAGATGATGATGTGCAAGGAAAGGCAGAAATAAATGTGTTTGCTTAGCCTTTAAAAGACTAAAGGGAGATCCGTTTCCTGCCTGTAGCTATTTATTGGGAAGTTATAGAGAAGGTGCAGCTAGACTTCTCAGAGGTACACAGGGAAGGATGGGAGGTTCAGCACAGGGAATTCCAATGCAGTAAGGAAAAATTATTACTATGAGGGTGGTCAAATATTGGAAAAGTCTGTTCAGACAGGCTGTGGGATGTCCATCCTTGGAGATACACAAAACTGAACAAGGCCCTGAACAACCTGTTCTAACTAGGACTGTACTGGGCAAATGATCTTTGGAGGTCCCTTCCAACCTATGAGATTCCATGATTCTATGCATAAAGGATACTAATTTTAAATAAATATGAGATTATCAGAGGTATTCTAGAATTATAGAAGAACCCTCCACTTAGAAATTAAACTGGGCTTCATTCTGTTTAACCAGTTAGGTCTTAATTAGCCAGACAGGAATCCCAGGCAAAAAGTAATAGCTGAAATTGGGTGCTATGAACAGGCAGAAACAATGAAGCCTTGAAAGCAAAGACTTGAGGACCTATGAGGTCTGATGTCTAATAAAAATAGGGCCCACAGGTGCATTAAACTGTCATTTTTATTTTGATGTGCCATTTTTAAAGCAGAAACATGAAACCTTTAAAATCTTTAGCACCCTGCCAAATATGTTTGAAATTGCCAGTCAGCCATGGTTTCTTGGGTAAGACTGATCAACAAACAAGCAAATACATAGACAGTGTCTTATTTCCTTAAGAAACCAGGATGAAAATGAAAGGATGAAAATATAATTAAGAACACATTATCTAATATTATGGAAAAGAAACCTTGTCAAACAAACATGATTTAATTCCTTCATATCATTAGAAGTGGGTTTCATAACACTAAAAGCAAAGAACGAATGTACTTAGGTGCTTTAGTAGCCACTTATTATAACACCTTGACTACAAAAAATATGCATTATAAAGTATCAGTAAAAAGCATTTTTAAAGGGATTAAGAACTGTTGAATAGAACTGGAAAATGAGATGTCAGTGGGTAATCATAGCTGCATAGAAGCTCAACTAGTAGGGTTCCTTAGTATTAAATCATTTCAGTCAATGACTGAAGACGAATATAAGATCACTGATAACAAAGTAAGGCAATTCAAATAAAAACAGAACATGCATTTTCACCATTAGGAAGCATAGTCCCCTGTGGAACAAACTGCTAAGGGAAGCAGCAGTGTTTTAATCCCATGATGTCTTCAAATCAAAGGTAAAACCACTCTACTAGGGTCCTTTTTTGTTAAGGCTATTGACTTACTTCAGCTAGGGTGACTGAGTGGTGTCCTATAGTCTTTTCTCTTCAAGAGGTGAATTCAGATGATTTAATGGTCCTTTCTATGCTTAAATCCCTAGCCTTTGAAAACAGTGACAAAAAGTCATTGATGAGCCCAGAAAATACAAAACTGAAAGAGAAGGGAAACAAAGACAAGTGATTAAAACCAAGAAGACTATTGTCTCATTTTCCATTAATAAAACAAATATTATTATTAAAATTCATCTCCAGCTAGGACTGGACTTCTCCAAACTTGGGAAACAAGGGAAGGGATAATTAGTAAGAAATTATTGATCCTTTGTAGCTGATTGTAAATGTAGCCCACAAAACAAACAGATTTGCAGATTTTCCTGAAGGACAGTCTTGCTTATACTATTTTCTTTGTTTGAAACTTTTGTTTGGACTAAAATAGAGCTCTGATGTATCTTGCCTGACCTCCAGCGGCCACTCCAGAGGGAATTCTACAGGCCTTGTGCCCGTAGCTATATCCCTGAGGATGTCTTTCATATTCTAAGGTAATTTAGCTGCTCTGAGATGACTTTAGGCAACTGAGGCATGGGCTTGATGGCTACACTGGACCCCTACAGTCATGAGGCCTACAAATAAACACCGGTGGAGCTTAAAGGGTGACTTACCTCTCATAAAGTAGATTCAATTCATAGGGGACATTGAACAAGAGTTCATTTCAGTTCAATCTATATGTAGGTAACAACTGCCAGTTGAGATGATTTAGGGTGTATACTACCTGGCCTCCAAGTCCGGAGGTATCCCCACAGACCCTGATCTCCTCACATCTGCCAGCCCTCTGAAGGTATCCTGAAGAACTTTGTTAGATGGCATGAGGCACCATTTAAATCAAGTTTTAGCTCTTCACTGTCTTAGTCTTAAACTGACTACCAACCCACACTTCTAGTAATGATTTCAAAGAACTTATCAGTAGCCATTGGTGAATGAGATATTAGTGAACAGGAAGTGTGACAAAACGCAGTGGAAATTTCAAATCTTATTGTTAACTTCAGCTTTTAATGACAGGACATTCCCGCAGCCAAGAGATCCCATCACAGTGTCATTTATTATATGTTAGTGTTGTGCAGTAATTCAGGCTTTCAGTAGGTTCCTGACAAAGATTTCAAGGGCTTCCAGTAGCAAACAAAGATTTTAAGGTACCTTTCAAAATAGAATGACTGTAAGAGTGACAGTGTGTTGCTAATGACTATCTTACCATACACATGAACTCTTTCCCCACCCCCACCCTTCCTTACAAGAACTCCTGAAAAACTCAAGCAACGAGGAATAGAAATGTGTTCTTCAGATTGTTTAATATGGGTCTCAAACAGAAACATGTACTGAAACCTCTGCATACAGATTACAGGTTTATTGCACTTCCTTGCACGCTTATGAGCATTAGTAGCTTCACACTCTTGTACTTCCACTATTTTTGGAAACAATTGTGTTAATTGTTTAAATCGTTCTTGTTTTTTTCATTGTAATAATAACTGTAAATCTGGTTAAGCTATTCCCAACAATTTCACTTCCTATTTGTGGTAGGATCCAGTTTTCTGCTTTGGAAAACCACTACAAAATCCTAAACCTGTATTTAGCCTTGTGTGATGCCTTTTTATTTATTAAAAGCTGTGTTTCAAACTCGGCTATTCATTCTTTATCCGATGTTCATTAACTAGCCTCACACATATGCTTGATCTTTTCATAAATGTACTCCCAGCCTTCTTTGAGGTGTGTGCCTGTCAGTCTGCCTATCAAACTGGGGCCACATTACTGAAGTGTCTGAAAATACACACCCTGTATGGGGACAGTGGCAGAGCTTCTCACACCCCTACAGAAATCAGTGTGTCCTGTTGCTTTTTAGTTTTCTGTCTCTGCCTCTGCTTTAGTTGTTTCTTCTTACCTTCTCTCACTATCAAATCCTGTATGCTAGCAGCATATGTACTTACGTTTTTTTCTCCCTCCTGAGTCTTGCACTGACTTGTCAAATTATGCTGTAGACCAGATGTCAGCTACATAATTTTTTGCAAGAATGATCCCTATCTGAAGCATGTACTTCTGTAAACCTCATAAGGAATCTTGAATTTTTTCTGTGCACTTCTTTAAACTCTTATGGGTTTTTTTTCAGGGTCTAGAATGGACTCTCTGTAAGAAGTTTTGTATATGTACGAGTGAAAATGACTGCAAAGAAAAATGACTGTAAACAAAAACTATTTCCAAGATCACTTTTAAAATATTATTATTTATTTGTATGTAGGTAGGTATGTGTGGAGCTTTTTGATGTTGCAGTCATATTTAACTGCATGAAGTGGTGATAAGTCTTAACTGTACAGGACCTTTGAACTCTGGCAGCATCCTACCGGAAAGGTGTCACTGCTCCAGAGTTTTCCTGTGGTCAGTTTTCTAAATCGAACTACTTGAATCCAGAGCTGGGATCTCATTCTTTCCTGGAGCATACCTTCTTACAGTCTCTCCACCACACTCCTCTTTGCAGTTTCTTACTCTCTCGGATTCCTGGCTGAATAGTTCTCTATCTCCATCAGATCCCCCAGCCTGCTCATACCAGGATGGAGACATGGGTTGCCAGTGTGACTGGGACTTGTAGTTTCAAGGAGTGAACTGTTATGCAGAAGGCAGGTGTTACAAAGCTTCTCTGTCAGGCCTGCATTTCACTGTGAATGGTTGTATCTTGCTCTGCCTTGTATCATACTCAGAATTGTCAGTGCTTACTAGGTGAAGTCCTTCAAAAACACTGAAGCTCTATGCAGCAAACATTGCTAGAGCAGATTAACTCAGTGGTTTCCCATGGGTCTATGAACAAAAATAGTTGATGTTGAAGACCCAGTGTCCACTCTGTATGAATCTAATGGCTCTTTTTGACTTGTGTACTTAATTCTACCTACAATTCCTGGGGAAGTGTCCTTTATACAAGTAGAATGCAAAATGTTGGGCTTTTTTTCAGTTTTCTGGTGGTATTAGCTGCAACTGCAAACTTTTCCTTTACATTCCTTTACACAGACAGCAGTATTTCTGGATAAACATTTCCCTGGGTTGCTTTAAAATCGCCTGCTATAAAACTATTCTCAGGTTCAGCTATTGGGATGGACCCGATTTCATGGAAGTAGAGAGGTTCAGGCTGTGATCTCTGCATGGAAATTAAGCACTGAATAAATAGGGGCTGGAAAAACAACAACAAAAAAAATCAAGATACTTGTTTAAATGAGCTATCAACTATGTATATGCTATAGGTGTGATCAGAGTAATAACTAGTGTATGCACAACCCAAGTAAACAATTATCAAGTGTATGTACCTGGAGTTGAGACGTATGGCTTCTAGAAGGAGAGCCATAGGGGTTAGATTGAAATCACTGAATACCTAAATCTTACGATGTTGTTACTTTTGAAATTACCTGAATAAGCTGAAGCCTGCATTTTGAGTTATTTTTGTGGCTAAAGAAGTCAAAAGATCCTAGTAAGTGAGAAAGGCAGTCTTTGGAAGGAAACTGTCACAAATGATTGAAAATCACCTCTTTCTACCTCCCAACACAGATGTGCCTGTGTTCTTTGCTCTTAACATTTGTCATCATTCATTTAATGAAGCCCTCTACTTTCACTTCTCCCATTACAAGTCCTTTTCTATTATCAAGTTTTTCCAGTAATCTTTTAGTTGTTACGGAACATTTATTTCTGTAGGATATTCTCCAACTCCAAACTTCAGCTGTAAGTTTATTCATCATTATTTGTATCAAGCATTTCTGTGGATCATGTTGATGACTTCCAGGTACACAGCAGAAAGATATTTCTGGGAAAAACCACAATTTCTTGTATTAAAAAAAATGTAGATTTTGTACACATTTATGTCTCTTCATTAAATTACTTGGTGTCCACATTCTCAAGTAATTTTTCTCACCTTTAACTAGAGGAATCAAAACTTCTTTCCTGGACCTTTTTACTTAGTGAAATACAAAGTATTTACCTTGCAGATTCCTCTAGCTAATAGATTTCTGCTATATGATTTCTTAAGAATCTCCATCTTCTAGTGTCACTAGGGGAAGCATTAAGAAATATTTCCTTCCCATTGCACTTATAAGCAGAACAGGGATCTCAGATTTCTGACATTTCTTTTACTTACAGGACTCTATAAGGCTCTTAAGTACATTATGCTAAACTATATTTAATCTTTGCAAGTGAAATGATGCTATACTTGTTCAAATGCTGCATATGCATTCACTCATGGTGTGAACACCCCTACTATAATATAAGTGAATAGAGCTAAGCCCAGATGCGTTTGTCCTTCCCTCCCTAGCATTCAGATAATAAAACTCTAATGATCCATCAACAGTGCTGGGAAAGTGCTTTAAAAATGTAATCCTTCTAGTTCTGCTGCCTTCAGCAACGTCAGAACAGGTCCTTTGTACTATAAAAAGTTGCAGAAGAATTTCATATTACTGAGTAATTATATAATAAGGTAGCATGTAAAATTCAAAGTTACTAAGTTTCACACATGGGATAGAACCATCTATTCAGCACGTGACAAATGAGAATGGCAATATTTGCTTTCAACACTTAGGAAAGAAACCTTGGAGTCATGATGAAAAGTTCAGTGAAAAGCTCAGTTTGATGTTCAGTTCTGGTCAAACAACAAAAAAGAATGATAGGAGTTATTAGGAAAAGAAGAGGCAACAAAACAAATATATTATGCCACTATTTAGTTGATGGCATGCCTGTTACGTGCAGTCCTAGCCTCAAAATTGTTACAATAGAACTTGAAAAGACTTAGAGATGGGTGAAGAGAAATATGGGAGTGGGTTATGAGGAAAACTAAATAAAGCTTGGAAAGGAGACAACTGTGGGAAAAAAATAGAAGTTCATTGTCATGAGGTATAGAGAAGATAAGGAGAGAACAATTTTCATTTTTTCCTTAGAAATAAGCAGAGGGAAAACAAGGTATTTCAAGGCAGTAATTTAAATACATTAGACCTAGTTATTTTCCATATAATATAGTAAATGGTGGAACTCACTGATTCAAGATATGGAAAGAAAATATTCTTATAGTCTCTCCCTAAGCATCCACTGTGGTCAATGCTGGAAATGTGATACTGGGCTAAAATATAAATTCTTTTATTGTTTACTCTGTCCATGACATCTCAAAGCACAGACATAGTCTGTAGAAGTAAATAGGCAACGACTTCTCAGCTATTAAGAATACAGTGGGGGGCTTCTGCATCCCCCTTTGTTTCTTGGAGTAACTGGAACCCAAATAAGCTCAAAAGTAGCTGCTTGTCTTGTTGAAATAAAAGAAGCTGCTGAGAGGATCAGAACATTCATGCAGGTACAAATGATGAAAAAAGACATTTCTTTCCCATGTTGTTTTCAATGACATGTCAAAAACCAAAAAGTGATAATCACACAGTTCTGATGATTGTCTTGCTTCTGTTTTACTTCACTGGTTATAGCTGGCCACGAACTGAAAGACAGTGGACGTGCAATACTAACAGTGACAGCCCCCTAAGGGGAAAAGAGAACTTGAAATGAACCTAAATGAGACAGAATGCATGTGCAATAGGTGCCTGACAGCACCGAAGTTGGGGAACAAAAGCACATCAGTGAGGGAATCAATGCTCTCGTCAGAAATCTGCAGGGAAACACATCATGCCTTCCTCCAGGCTCAAAGCTGCACTGTTACTGGTGATGTTAACAACTGTTTTCCTCGTGTATTGTTACTTTTGGTAATATTAGAGTGCTGTTGCAGTATACTACATTTATATTTTCCTTCTCTGCCATTGGATGTACTATTTTATCTTTTACTGCCACAAGTTCGCAGTTTTTATTTTAATTCTCATTCTGAGTACAACAGCTGAATTGTTTATGTCTGGAAAAGCATTACCTAGAATTAATATGTTTGCCTTCATGCCATACCCTACTGTCTTCTTGTCAGCCCTTATAAACTTAACTTATACTTATTTTGGACTGACCTTTTCTCTAATTGGACAGGAGAGCACAGAGGAATATCTAGGTGCCAGAATAATACCTTACTATAGCAAAGAAAAAAAAAAAAAAAAAAGGGCAATCTATAGGAACTGTCATTTCTTGGAGGAGACATATAATCAAGACTCTGGCCCTCTAGCAGGAACACAGTTTCTGCTTTTGTGTCCATCTTAAACTCTTTTAAAAAATGTGTGTATTTCTCTATCAAAACATTGATTCAGGGAGTATTTCTTTTCTTTCTGTTCTGAAATATTGCCTACTATCATTCTGGATTGATTTAAAAACTGTCATTTTAAACTACTGATGGTTTCATTCCTTTATGAAGATTGGAATTGCTGGACTATATCAGGGCTAGTAGGGTGCTTTCACTTCCACTGATGATTTGTAGCAAACACGGCAGAGGAACATGCCAGAAACCCCAGCCTACAGGTGTAAAGTGATCTTCATTCTAATCCTTACTATTTAGAGATTGGTTTAGAACTTTAAAAGTAGGATTTTATAACCTCTCCTCCTTTTTTTTTTTTTTTTTTTCTTTATTTTTAATACAACAAATTTTTACCTATGAAAGCTCAGCTGTACCTTGTGGTCTATTCAAATGCACAGCTCTGTCCTAAGCTTCATGCAGATCAATAGGGTTCAGCAGAAGGGCACATTGTCCATTTGTGCAAACCTCAGTACAGGATGGCAGCCATCACTTCAAATAAATGATTTTGGTGGGACCTGCATTTCATGCTGGATGTGCCTCTGCTGGAAGTGTTTTGACACTTGCTTAGGAGGTACTTGTCCCTGCCAGGTGCCACTGCTGCTGAAGTGAGGCTTTCTCTGCTCATACGCTTTATAAAGTTGAGGAAGCTTAGCATATCACTGTACTTTGCTGTGGCATGAGCAGAAAGGTCATGGCCATGCTGTGGAAAAGATGATGTTTATTCCCTCCAACTCTGGAGAGAACTCAGAGTAACCAACACCACCAGCTAACAACCAAATGTGACTAGAATGCAGTTTGTGTCTGCCCCATGGCTTGCACTTATCTGCATGGGAGAGGAGCAAGGTTGCTCCTGGGACAGCTTTTTGTTATCATAGGAATTTAGCAATGTAGCCCAACAGTGGAAGTTGCCTTCACCTTGAATCTTCGTGTTAATGAAAAAAAAAAAAAAAGTGTTTCAGTGCCTTATGCATCTGTGTAAAATTTTGGTAGCACTCATAAGAGAAGAGCTCTGGCATGTGTTTCAGCACCGGCCCGTTAGTCAGGGAGAGTTGTAAGCAGGCAAATCACATAACCTTTTACATTCCTACTTCATATCCAACAACCAGGAAAAGGCTTACAGTATTCCAGTCACAACTACATGCTGGAGTCAGTGTTCAGTTTAATCAATGTCACTTTCCTTGTCCGAACTTCTAAAGCAAAAAAACCAATCCAAGCTTAAAGCAAAACATGAGATCTCAGCAACTTTCTAAAAGGATCTCCTACCAAAACATGGATAAAGAGCAAGTAGCAGGAGATCTACAGCTCACAGGCACAGCACACGTTCAAAGAGATCAGTGTGACACCTTGAGCTATCTCTTGTCATAGATGCCTGCCACCTTTTTGCGTGTGTTTACAGAGTACATTCTGCTCTTGTGTAGACTGAGATGAAATTCTAAATTTTAATGCAGCTTGTATTTTTGATTGTTAGCATTAGTTGCCAAAGGAACAACCTGTGCATTGCATAATCTGCTATTACTCTGAGCAATGAAGATGAGGCAGGGGATGATTAGAATCATAGATCAAAACTTGGTATGCAGAAAGAATTGAACTTGGTGTTTTCACTCAATGTACAGGGATTTCTGTCATAGAGATATTTTTTTCAAAAATATCCTCATGAGATATGGCAAATGTCAAGACAATCTAAGTAAGTGCTTAAATTTTAAAAGATGTACTACAGCTGTACAGTATAGCAGAAATACTGCTGTAAGACTCTAAATTTCACCACATATTTACAGGCATCTCTCCTTGACATGTTCAAATGAGAGGTTTAAGCTTTCAAAAATCAGTGTCCTCACGATCTACCCTGTCTAAAGCAGGGTGCTAAGGAAAGACAAGAGGGAGTCAGGAAAGAGCAGAATACTACACAACATTTGCTAAAGACAAGAAATATATATCAAATTGCTACAAGTATAAGTATTCTTCTGGAAATTTATGCTGGTACCTGGCTTCACCAGAGACAGTTCTCACTTGTTTCAAATAGTAGCATACATTATAGTCTCCTTTTTTCTTTATACTGATATAAACTGTAGCATTCTTCTGAGACATTAAAATGCAGAAGGATCTGGGACACTTGTGTTTTTTCTTGCCTGCATTGTTCAAGTCTGACATAATAAAAATATTAATAAAAAGAGAGTTTTTGCCTGGAATGACTTCTGTTCAAGTACACAATAAGAGGCTGTTTGATAACCCTGCTTCTGTTCGGATCAAAACCAAAATAAAATCAGTTCTTTATGATAAGGTACTCTAAGATTTTTTTATTTGTGCTGATTGAAGATTTCACCAGGTTGTTTTTCTACTGTTTTAAACAAATGTTGTAGACATTTAAATGGATAATATTACTCGGAATCTTGGATTTATGCTTAGTACACTCTCCATTAGGCTATCTAAGGTGAAAGTCAAGGCAGCATACGGACCTGTCTAGCCAAATTTAAATGTTCTCTGTGTTCCTGTGCTTGGAAAGATAGTTAAACCTGGAGAAATAATTGACTCCATTCAGAAGGATTAACTTTTCTCAACATGCAGGGAAGGAGGATTGTCTTCTAAGCAGAAGGATAAGAAGCTCAGACCACTTCTTGTAACCAGCCTAGAAAAGCTCTCAGCAGATTGCTATGGGTTGTCATGGTAAGTAAGAATATAGTATGTACCATCCAAAGTAATTGTCACTGGTTCACTTACAATCATAACAGTAGAAAAATTCTAACTATAGCTGAGCTACAAGTTTAGTCTTTCAGTGGCATCACATTCATTTAAACAGATCATGAGAAACATTGCATTAGAAATTAGAACAAAAGCTTTTATTCTTGTACCTCTACCTTTTCAATTATAGGAACAATTTATGACATTTAATGTTACCTTTATTTGAGTAGACTGAAGCCTCTCTTGACCCAACAGCATTTAAGACATCCAGTTAGAATGTTGAATATTAATGGCTCTACTGGGTGTCATCTGAGAATTATCTAAAAATTTCATATAAGTTTCTTTTGCATTTAGGGGCAAGATGAAATAGCTGTGACACAAAAAATATTCTTCAAACTTCAAAATGTGATTGCTTTAGCTACAAGGTGGCCCACTGATTTAAACATGATGGAAAAAATAAATAACTATTTGCCTCTGTGGAAGTTTAAGAGACAATGAATAGAATTCAGAATAACAATATTTGTATAAAATTTTAAATAATTAACTATAAAGTAAAACATTTATAAAACTTTATGTTGAGACTAGACTATTGTTTAAAATTTCTACATGGGTTATATTTTCAGAGATGTTTACCTCCTCCAGTATTCACAATTGCCTTCCATTATCAGCATCTCATTTTAGAACTACCATAGTTCAGGGTTGGTTTTTATCCAGACCTCTAAAATACAAAATTTGTGTATTTTTCCAACTCCATCATCAGCTAAAATCATCTTTCCCTACAAGAATTATCGTGGTGGTTTCTTTTTCTTCATTTTTTTTTGTGCTTTAAATGAAGAAAGCAAGGTAATCACATTGCTTTAGTCTGACTTCCACTGTGAAAAGTCCTTGAACTAATGACAAAAAGAAAGGACTCAGTTAGTCATGGCTTTCCATGTGCACAGCTAACAGGCAAGATAATGAAAAAAGACCAATGAGAAATATTATGATGAGAGAGATTATAATTCAGGACACTGAGAAAGACAAGACTTCCAGATATATGAGCCATTTTTAAAGTTGAGCTACTTTAGTTTTCCTCTGTTCCCACAGGTTTTTGCTGACTTCATGCTTCTTTTGCAATCATCCAGTTTCTGGGGCAGAAATGCTCATGTCTTATCAGTTTAATGGCAAATGCATGCAGTCATTACAGGACTAGTTCCAGAGATTCCAGGACTGTGTGGCAAACAACTTCCTGACACAGCTGGTGAGTGAACCGACCAGAGAAGGTGCCCTGCTGGATCTCCTCTTTGTGAACAGAGAAGGACTGGTGGATGATGTGGCGGCTGGAGGATGACTGGGTCACAGCGATCACGAAATAATAAAGTTCTCTATTCTTAGAGAGGCCAGGAGAGGAGGCAGCAGAGCTGACATCCCGGACTTTTCAAACCTAGATTATTCTATGATTCTGTGAATGGCTCCAGAAATAATTGCATGAATCAGAGATATAGTATTAATGAATAAAGGTGTATGTCTAGGTAAAGTAGACATTTATACTTGGGATATGCAGATAAAAATTTCTTAGCAGAATGATACCTTTCTACTTCCCTTCCTCATTTCTCTTCTGTGTGGGAAATAGCAATGCATCATACACTTCATTGTCCAGACTGTTTGCTGGGGTCTGTTTTATTGTCCTATAGCCTATGGACAGTATACTTGCCAGAATATATATAGGGTTTTTATTTCTATTCAAACCTCATTCTATATGGACATCATTGAAAACCCCAATGTCTATTGATTATTGAATTATTTTACACTTGAATAAGAGGAGAATTGTAGTCTGGCACTGTAAAAACACATGCATTGAGGAAAATGTGTCCATTTTCTTTTTTGTGATTATATGTTTTGTTCATTAGATTGTACATCTTACCTGCTGTGAAGTTCAAGTTTTCCAGTGTCTCTCTTCAGGACTTTATCTCTCTTTTCTCAAACCTGAGAGCTGAAGAACAATCTAAGCTGACTTTGTTGTTTGGCACAATGGATACAATACTGGATATGAAATATGAAAACTCTATTTCTTACAAAACAGGGTTATTTTTGTTTCTTTTGTCCCCCCAAGCAGTATCTTATTTGAGCATCTATGCCTCAGATTTTACTGTTTCTTAATGCTGGCATGTTGAACACTACCCAAGGCAGAGATTTATGCAGCCCAGAGTACACAGCAAAGAAGAAACTGAACTGTGGTTTCGTGCTGCTGGTGCAGACACTCTTCAAGTCGTGTTCCCACTCCTGTAGTGTGAAGCAATGTCATGACACTCTAGATGGTAATGTGTTAATATGCTTCCAAGGGAAATGGATGCTCTCATTACCAAATAACAAAGAATCCAAGCAAGAACGATTGAAATCTTAAGAAAAATTAGAAAAATTATGCTCTACTCAATTTCAAATTTCCTTAAATTTACCTTAAACTCTCAGAAAGCTCTTCATATAACCCACATTCTGAGTGTTTGTGGAGGTTTGAACTCAGGCGGCAGCCAGACGCCACGTGTCCGACCGTTCACCTCCCCCTCCCCACTCTGGTAAAATAGGGGAGGGACAAAAAGAAGAGAAATTGTAAGCTGAATAAAAAGAAGGAGTTTACTAAATATAACAAGAAAACAACAGTAACAATAGTGAGTCAAAAAATAAAATGGGTAAAATGCAGCAGTGGCTTACCGAGCGCAGCGACCGTGCCGCCCCCATCCCCAGCAACGACATGGCCCGAGGAGCAGAGAGCGGGTGTGCAAGCCCCAGGAGAGCGAGAGATCCCGCCCACCTCAATCCCTGGGCATGACATCACATGGTATGAAATACTCCAATGAAAAATAACTCCATCCTGGTCGAAACCAGGACAGTGTTCATATAGCCCACATTAAGAAAGTGATAGAAAATTGAACAGATTATACAAACTCCTTTTGTCTAGTATGCTTTATATGAAAGTTGCTTACCATACATATGAACAAATTCCTAACAAAAATCTTCCATGTCACTGAGTTTTTGGGGTTGGGTTTGTTTTTTTTTTTTAAAAAAATTTCTTTTTAATTTTACGGCCTTTTTGAAGAACTTTCATGTGAAAAAAAAGTTTCTCTGGGATCTCTGCAATGTTTTATATTGATCAGCTTTCACCCATTCAGTCAATCAAAAAAAAAAAAAAAAAGGCTGCGACTGTCGAAACTTGCCCGTGTTTGAAAAATAAAACAGAGAACTTTTTTTCTGTCCTTCCAGTCGTGTAATTGTGGTGGCCTAAAAGTGATCAATACTACCTCCACAGTAATGGCCTATTTTGTTAATCTGCTATATTTTGGATGGTGTCTTTAGGCAGAAAAGGCAAATCAACTGAGCCAATACTGCAGTTAGTATCTGCTCTGCTGTAGAAGTTAGATGAGGAGATTTGGCAGGCTGTAAGTTGGCTGCAGAAATAGGAAGAGGGAATTTATTCATTTGACTATCCTAACATAAGGGTAATATCGTATCAGACCTCCCGTCATGGATGGAGTGACTCATTTCAGTCCTAAGAGAGAAGTAGTCATATGCTTATTGCTATAAAACAGTGATTTAAGTAAGTTTGATAGTAAATGCAACTGTGGTTTAACAAGCTTCGGTGGCAAGGTGCATTTGATTATTTACTACGTAGAGGACAGGGTCAGACAAAACTGTCGGGAAGTCCTCCCGTTGGGTTGGGAGGTTCAGAAAGGACCCCTTTGTGTTCTAAACTCCTTCTCAGAGGGGAGCTTAGCTGTGGCTGGATCCAGACTTAGTCCCAAACTTGGTCAATGATTTATGTCTAAAGGATTATATGTGCACAAACAATCCTTTATATCACTTAGGATTTCAAGGTTTAGCACGTTATTAATCACTTGCTGAGAATCTGTTATGGCAAGGGATCTCTCAGCCTTGAGGGGTAACCTTGAGAGGCATCCCTACTCAAAGGGAGATCCTGGCATGCAGCCTGCTGCCATTCAGGAGAGCTCAAGAGGCCCTGGGCTGTCCACTGTTTATGGAGTAAGATAACTGACATATTTACATACTGACTACAGGTGTTAGTTTCTTCCAAATTTGTCTTGAGTCAGACATTGACCAGCACTGTGGTTAGGTGGGGGCATTGTTCAAATTAGCTCTTTGCTATTGTGTTGTTACCTGTCTTCCCCGAATCCACTCTGAGCTGGATGCAGTCATCATGACTTGAGCAGGATTGTGGAGGAGGGAGGGTATACCCCCACGCCTCCCTTTCAGCCCCCACTTATCTGAAACCTATTACATGTCCGATGATTGTTATGAGATCAGAAGTTAAACACCCACACCTTGGGATGTGGGATGAAAGTCTGCTGCATTTTATTTTTATTATTACAACATGTGGTTGAGAAGCTCTGAAAGCTTTCAGTAAAGGCAAGCACAACAACAGTGAAAGGCGTGGAAAACCTGCAAAAATGCTGTAAGCACTGCTTTTAAAAAAATAGTACACAAAAAAGTAAACATCAGGGACTAGAACAGAGTCCTGTGGTCACACGAGAAATGTTATAATGGGTTTCAGGGAGTAGAAAAATCTTTCCAAGATGTATTTAGAATCTAATAATGTAGATACATTAACTGGACCTACTGATATATAAAGTATATATTTATATACTTCTGCAGAACAGAAATATATTCACTCCTATGTCATAGTTGTAATGGTTTTATTCAAAAAATTAAAAATGTGGTGAAGTCAGTTCAAGTGAAAAGATAATTTAAAAAAATAGTCTCTGCAGAACCATCTACCTTCAGTTGGTACTGCAGCAGTTTAGTAATTTTGCTTACTGGCCTCTTTTACTCTAAAGGAAATATCTGATTTATTCTATTCATGTCCTAATAGTTCAATCTAACCAGAATCTGTAATAAGCAGTGAAATGTTCTGTGTATATGTAAATGGATGAGTTTGGCAAACCCCCCTCTTCAGCTAATGGTCATATTAATTATTGAGGACAAACTTTCCACTTTCAGCTTTTGCTTTCAACAGTTTATAATTTTGTGAGGTGTAGCCAGCATGCACAGCAAAGTTGCATCGCAGGTATTTACCTTCGCTGTGCTAAGTTCATGTTGAAAAGCTTTGGTTAAACTGTTGTTTTTCCATGAATGCCTCTATGAAAAAAGAATTTTAGCTGTCACAAATATTCTTTAAACCCTTTCTTTACTGCCTTCAGTACTAAAATATTCCCAAACAGCAGCCCATTTCTCGTATCTATAATCCTCAGAATCATTGTTCCTCTACCTTCCTGCTCCTTATGGCAATGCCACCCACCCACATCTCTATTACCCTCCTGGTGATATTACCACTTACCCCCCACCCCCCACCCCATCCCATGTTCCTCTCCTCCTTCTACCCTGTGATGCTGCTCTTAAGTTGAGAAAGACCAGGGACCTAAACTGAGGCTCTGGAACTTGCTGTTGCTCCAAGAGATCCAGTGGGACTGTCTGGGAACTTGTTTAGTTGATAACTAGGTGAGTAATTTATTTTAACTTTTGCTTAGTTTTGTACGACTACATGGCATAATGCCTACTGCTATAGTGGTTTGGGGGTTTTTTTTGGTCACAAATAGCAATAGCAAGTAGCTGCTCTGTGTAAAGGAGAACCTAGAAATGTCTCAGAACTATAAAGATTTTGTCAACAGCCAATCACTTGTCATCAATTTTAGTGACAGCAAAGAGAACAGAGAAGATGAGCCATGATGTCAAGTACCATACGGAGGTCTACGTAAAGCAGTGGTATCACAAGAATCAACTCATGCAGGTTCTATTGTGCAAACTGGACCCTCACAAATACATTCAGGACTTAACATGAAATATGTTATAAATGTCATGAAATGATCAACTGAACAAGAAGAGTTAAAACTGTACACCTGCGTGTTCTTTAATTTCTCTTTTTCGGCTCGTGATAATAAAGAATACACTATTAATCTTATATTAAATCAAATTTCAAAACTTAATCTGTAAATTGCCATTAAAGGAATCTTAAAAAAAAAAAGAATTTCTACTTTTAAAAAATACAATTATCTGACCTAACCAGAAAGTCTAAGAAATATGGTTGAAATTGCATATTTTGTTACATTTCATTTCTACCAAACAATGAAACAGTTCTAGAGATTTCACATTGATAATTTTTCCTTAAAATCAATGGAATTCACCATGGTTACAGGCATTTAATAATACTACACATTTTATTTATAAATAAAGATTGATTTATATATGTTTCACTGTTTGATAAATTTTGCATCATAATTTTTAAAAATGATAGGGATGGTGCTTTTATATGCTTTTGATAAGCTTGTCAATTATTCTTTTTATTTTAACAGTCTGCTTTTTAATATTTTGAGGCTTCAATGATTTACAGTAGCTGAAGGTTTGTTTCGCTGTTGGTTATTAAACAAATATTTAAAAATAGAATAGATAAATGACAGAGAATGGTTGACATTCCCATCAAATGTATGAAAATACTGTGACTCATTTATTATGATTATGAAAAAGACAGACCAAGTCTGCCACATGAGGCTATTAAGGAAACTAAATGATCAGGCTCAGGGACAAAATATTGGCATAGATCTGAGGCTAACTGAGTCAAAAACAGCGTTGAGCTTGCTTGCTCAATATGACAAAATATTGAGAATGAAATGAAAATGCAGATAAACAGAATTGCAAAATGTATATAAAATAAGAACTGAGTAAATCAATACTTCAAAAGACATTAAAATCTTCAAAGTGACTACAGGAAGTTATCTCAACAAAGAATATATTACATTATTTTTTATTAAATGTGAGAGAATTACATGTATAAATGGCTTTTGATTAAATGGACTGTTTAGCTTGTTAAAAAAAATCTTAAATTTTCCATAAAATGTGGATGCATGTATTTTCACATTGATATATTCACACATTTCCATTAAAAATATTGTCAGTAAATTTCTGATCAGTCCTTAACAATATATGTTGGAATAACAGAAGTTAGATACTAACATTATTGGATCCTAGTTCATTGCATGCTATCCATATGAAAACAACAAGAAAACTTCTCCATGTCCGTAGCAAATCTGAATAATGAACAATGTGCAAACAAAATATGTGAGATAATGATAATTTCAGTATGTTAGTGGTGCATTGTTAAGTGAACAGCTGCATGTGATTTAGTTCACTGTATTGAGAAACTCTAGACATGGCTGAATAATGACCATAAGCCAAGGCTTGACTTAACCAATTTTATTAACAGAGATAACAAGATTTTAAGATAATTTTTTGTTGTTAATAATACTTTACCTATTAAATGGTACTTTCTCAGAATAGGTATAATACATTTCTATTTAAGAAAAAAGCTAATTTAGATTGGTTATGTAAGGAAAAGTATTTGTGCAAGTATTAACTAAGAAAATGTCATGTTGAAAGCACTTTTTTCTTTTGCTATATTGCTTTTAATTATACTTTAACCTCACAAAATTTAGAGGATTTGTAAGAGATTTAGTTTTCTTTGCAAGATGTATTTTAATCATCTCTGATAGATCCTTATTTAAATTCTTAAACAAAAGATAAAGACTTTGTGCCTTAGTTTTTATTTCTAATCTGCAAGTATGAGTCTGCTGATTACAAAAGAATAAGTACTAATGCAGATAAAATACAAATCATAAAAAAGTTTCCAGTTAAATGGAATGTGCATTCAAAGAAACAATGGCACATTGTTCATCGAAATAATCTGCCAATCTTCCACCATTCAATTGCTAAAATATTCTTTTGATGTTTAAACTCTTAATTAACACAAAGCATTATGTTTTACAGGTCACAGTCTTTCAGCTACCATATTTTAATCACAAAGGAAAAGCTCACTCAAGTACACTCATGGATGTAAACATTTTATTTGTTTGAGATTCTAGCTGTAACTTCTCTGTAGTTAATGAGAGTTTTCTGGTTTTACCTGAAATAAAATGCGTTGGAATTTCATAGGAAATGGGTAGGAAACTTCTGGACTTCCAAAGCAAAATCTACAAAAATCCTTAGTTTCTGATTTTTTTTTTTTTTTCCTGTGGTCCAAACTCCTGATTATTCAGTATATTATATTCACATAAATACTTGAAAAGAGAAGGGTAATCAGAAGCAATCAGCTTCTGCATACTAAAAAAAAAAAAAAAAAGAAAAAGACAATTTTAAAGATTCTTTATTTCAGGAGCTTAGTTTCAACATTCTTGATAAAATATAATGTGTTTGGTTCCCTATCTGACTGTCTTGTTCCTGACCGTCTAGTTCTTACATCCTTAGACAGATACTGCTAGCTAGATGAATAAAGGGCTCAATAGAGCTTTGATGTGATAGCCAGCATTATGTTAAACTATTACACATTTTTAATGATAAAAACATATTTATTTGTTAATATTTAAGTCCTAAGAAGTACTCTCCAGGCTTTATGACTAAGTAACTGCATGTGGGTGCTGGTTTATAAAATTAGACAGTATATGAAAAGGTTTTGGTTTTGCAGAAATCTAACCATTTCCATAAACTTCCTTGCTGGTGTTCAGATCTTTCAAAGACAAATTATGACAGAATAAGAAATGTCCTCCAAAACTGAGTTTTGTAAATCTGGATTGACACTAGCATAACTGACAGTGTCTTCCAGTTTAGATACTCCAAGACAAGAGGTAGACTTGTGAAGAGCTGTTTATGTGTTTCTTAAGCACAAATCTCGAAATACAAAATAAAAATTCCTTCTCAAAATGTTTTACAGATCATCCATAGAACTAGCTCTGTGCATAAGAAATGGGGTAACAGTAGATGGTTGAGATAAATCCTGGTTCTGTTATTTTTAATTACCCAGTGGAAACTGCCACACTGTATCAAACCCATGGTCTGGTTACTTTGGTGTCATGTTTAAAGTTAGCTAAATTTATCAGGCATTTCTTAGAAAAGATTAAGTAATTTACAGTAGAGAAATGAGAAATTATCTTCCCTTTATATTCAATCTCCTGATTTCCAGATTTCTAGAAAACCCTTAGGTAACACATTCAGAGAGTATACTAGAGAGAACCCTCTGAGGAGGAGATATTATATTTGCAATTGTTGCAACGGTGCATAAAATATATATTCATTCTGAGTAGTCTTGCAAGGGGTTGTTAGAGGTAAAAGCCAAGTATGTTCTTTCCTGAGCCCTCATATGCTGTCCCTGAATGGCCAGAGCACTCCTGCTGCAGGGGCAGACAGAGACTTTAGTCCGTAGCAAAATGTATGTGTGCGAGCATACGCACACATGAATAGCACAAGAGGGCTGGATCTTTTCCTCTTATGTAGCCATGTGCAGTAGCTTGGCAGCCCTTCCAAAAGAACAGATTTTGTGTCAAAAGTTCTCTAATGTGATACTCGTCATAGAATGAAAGGGAGAAGGAAAGACATGATACTTCCAGAAAGGCATATTTTATTATTTTATTTTGTTCATATCAAACTAGTATAAAATGAGGAAAATATATCGTTAAGTGCTGTTGCTTTATTTTAGTCTTTTTGTTATAGAAGTTATTTCCCTCTCCTCAAAAGTTCACAATACAAAGACATTCCCAGGAGGAAAAGACCTAAAGAGTAGATCTCCGTATCTGCCCTTCACTTTCAAGATTTCCAGAATTTAAGGCCAAAACGTCTTAGCTGTTTATAATCAGTAGATTGCCTTTTCAGCTCTTTTCTTCCAGAATAAATTATTTTGGTTTCCATGAAAGAAATGGAAAAGAAAATATGTTTCTATTTAGTGTGCAAATTTGAAGGGCCTATTTGCTATATTAAAAATACCGAGCAGTCAGTTCAAGACTTCCAAGAGCAAGGCTTCATGGAAATTTTCTGATCAGAGAAGAAGGAAAAAACAAAGTAAATTAATGCAGAAGATTCGATTAGTCATCTTTAGTATAGCAGATATGGAGTCAGAGAGGAGGAGGCAGGGGGGTTGAGGGTAAATAAGTGGGAAGGGTCCTGGCATAGATAACTCCAGTGTCAAGGGGTTTAGTATGGGAGACAGAGTTTAAGGGTCAATAAAATTTTGAGACAACTGATATTGGCCAGTGGGGTCTTCCCTTGCACAGATTTTT
This sequence comes from Athene noctua, assembly GCF_965140245.1. Lineage (NCBI taxonomy): Eukaryota > Metazoa > Chordata > Aves > Strigiformes > Strigidae > Athene > Athene noctua. The sequence continues at coordinate 23,015,699 of NC_134037.1, read as the reverse complement.
GTGAAAAAAGGGGGGAGTCGGGTTGCTCTGAACGAGGTGGAAGGGAGAATATAAGGCTAAAACAGACATCTGCTACTGGCTGCAGTCAACATATGAGACAGGCAACAGTGAGTCCTCTCATGGACCATCCTCTGAATCTGCCCAGTGCTGTCTGCAACAGCACTGCTTTAGCAAATGTCTGCTTTGCTTACACCTCAAGCTTTGTCTGCTTTCCAACTCTGAGTGCAGAAAAAAACCCCTTATATAGTCTCCAGTAATTGCTTGAATATTATTGATTTGAAAGATTTTTTTAAAAATTACTTTAAATCAAGAAAGCCAGTTTGGCCACATTCAACATAGTGGTAATATACTTAGTGTACTTATAATATCCCCAGTCTTGTACCCATTCATCTTCTATCCTTATACGCAAGTTGCATATATGTTTTAGTACAAATATAATTCCCAAAGATAAAATTCCTGGAGTTCTGATCCCAGTTGAGTTGATATAAATTGATCAGATTTGAAGGAGAAATGTTAATTTTATGTTACTTACCCACTCAGTTGATATGAAATATTAGAGAAAGACCCCTTTTAAAACTGCAGAGATCCACCTGTGCTATTCAGTACTCATCTACTTGCAAGAGCTTTTTTAAATATTCAGTGTTCTAATGGACTTACTGAGCTTAATCATATACGGTCTACGTTTCCCTTGATTTCATTATGCTTTATATCAACGAGGCAGAATGTTAGCATATTGCTATACTAAGCATATTCAAAGTATATAATCTATCAAATTAAGAAAAAGTAATTAACTGAAGTAAGAGAGTTTGGTTACATGAGATTAAAATAGGTTTAACATGTATATGTTTATATACACATATGAATAATTTCCCCAAAGATGTTTTTTAAGTTTCCAAATAAAGGAATATAATATGATTTCTAGATTCCAAGTTTCAAAAGATAAATCCAGATAACAGAAACCAGTATCTCTAAAATGTAAGAAAAAAAATTGACAATGTCCACAGTGAAACAAAAAAGGATTGCATTTCTGCTTCCATACCATAATTTGGTAAATCTCTATGGGTTTTGATTCTGCTGTCTCTTCACTTATTTCAGGTGACAGCCAAGTCTCTGTTTATACTACTACTACAAGAAACAAAAAGACCACTGTAACAAGACTTTGTGTATTTAATGTGTTCTTCTATGAGTGAACTACTCTGCAATTAAACCAGTCCCTTTAAACAGTGTAGATAAGGTGATGGGGTTTTTGTATAGGCTTTCAATATGAAATATATTGTTCTTTTCCATACAAACCACCTGGAATGCAACAACAGTTTTTGCAGCTGCCTCTCCTGGTTTCTTTGAGAAAGGGAAGGTGTACTGCCACAAACATATAACTTTAAATAAAATCAAGCCAGCTGAGACTGGTGACAGCAAAAACTTTAAACCTAACATCTCGGTACATAGCCTTTGTTTCATTAGCAGTATTCCTTGCTAAAAATAAAAATTAAACTATTTTCTTTTATTGATTAGTTAATAAAAAACTTATTTGACAGAATTTAATGTGTTCAGATACTCCTCTTGCTCCTCTTCGCTAGTTCACTTTAGGAATAGTTCAGGTGGCAAATCTATTTCTTTCCAGTTCTCCCTTAACAAAAATATCTATGGAGTTATGTCAGCACAGAACTGGAGTGAGACAGCAGTAAATTAGACCCAATGGAAATGGGCATGTAGACATCTGAACTGAAGATCACAGGAAAAGGAACACTGAGCAGCCATTGAATTCACCAAAGAAGGAACAAAATAAAAACTCTTAAGTCAGATCACACAACTGTGGGGCTTCACTAATTGCTCATAACAAGTGTACAAAGAAAGCACTTGAAAGGAACTTCTTTGTATCAGATACTCACAGTGGCTCATAAAGAAAATGGAGCAGAGGATCATTGCCACTATGTCATGAATATTGCCTTTCAAGATCAGAAGTTTGATCGGTTCCTTTTTTCTCCCTGCACTTCCCTGAAAATGTTTTTCTCTTGCATTAAGTGTTTTTCTCTTGGATAAAACTTTCTTACAGAGACTTGATGCATAAGAGGAAAGGGAAATTGCTTTTTGTGGAGAGCTGAGAGCATGTTTGTGTGTCAATTTTATTAGGTATTCCCAGAAAACTGAACTAAGGTAACATAGATGATTTCACACAAGATAAAAAATCAAGCAACAGTGATTTTCTTGTAAAAAGTAAAGTTGGTTTGGTGTGTAATCTTTTGGCTGTTTTTTTTCTTAGCTTTTCCTTAATTTTGCTCAACCTGACTTGTTCTTTGCTTTCTCAGCATCTCCTGGGAGCTACTGGTACAGCTGCCAGAGAGCAGTATGGAATGTGTGATATGAAAAATTAATGCTAATTTGTAGCAATCTCTGCAAACCTTAAGAATGCTGTACCAAATTTCTCACCTTCTATGTCACTGATACTAAAAAAAAAATAAAATAGTATGTTCATTCTCTCCTGCACTTTCATGTGTTCCTCTCCCTGGCTGGTTAGCTGAATAACTCTCCAAGCTCCACTGACTACGTCAGCTAGACCTTGACTGTAATGAGACATTTAACAACCAGGGCATATTTTGATATCTGCATTAGCTAAGTAAGTTTAGTCTTAAACAGAATTGAACAGAAAATGTTTACAGAGTTCTTGATACTGGTAAGAAAACTGAAAGGGATAGAGCATTTCTTGGCCCATAAACTTGATTTGTAACATGTTGACAGAGCAGGTTTTAGCAAAACTCTGCTGGTACCTACAACACAGCAGGCAAAAGTCTAAGTGGGGGTTCAGGCCAGGTGCCAGACTAATACCAAGCATTTGTGTTCAAAAGACATTGCACCACGAAGAAGGGAGCTGTCCCTCACTCCAAGAAACTCAGTTGTAATCTAGCATCAGATTTGGAGCAGCACAGTTTTGTGACTCTGGCTGAATCTTAAGAAGAAAAGTGTTTTGAAAATTAGGGAAAGCATTTGAACAAAAGTCATACAAGAAAAGAAAATTTATAAGTGATACAAGTGTAACTGTTGAGGCAGTAATAATTAGCAGCTCAAGGCTATGATAAAAAATGTTCTGACACAAAAAGGTCTAAAACTCTAGGTTAACAAAAAAAAAAAAAAGCAACAAAAAAGCAGAGAATCTGCAGAAACTGCAGTTCTGCAATAGCAAGGCACAGCCTCTTCTGAAAAGCAGCAGAGGGTGATCCTTCCCCACCTGATTGACAGCTCTCTGGCCAGGAAATCCTCATTCAGCATCTAATCAGAAGTGGTGAGTATATTAAGTCTTAGCCTAGTAGCTCATTAGCCATAACTATCTACTGTATGTGTTGGCCAATACAAAATTACTTTGTTGTGCATGTACTCTTGCACAGTTCTTTTGCTCATGATAAAAGAGTCCCAAGCATAAGTAATCAAAAGGGGAGGGTTATAGCTGGATTTACAATGCAGGTGCTTAAATGCCTGTTAATATGCAAAACAGTTCTTTTATAGCTTCACCAGGCATCTCTATTAGTACCAGTCCAATGACTATGTCATAGCTTTACTTAACAAATTTGATGGAATTAATTTCACAAAGTGATAAATTCATTAATATATTGTGGGGACTTAAGTGAGAGGTCCCACATTTATGACAATTAGAAAAACTTCAGCAATGCCACTGCTAATATTATGAGTTGAAAATTTGCAGTAGATAGGGTTCAGTTTTCACACAAACTGGGAAAATGCTAGACAGCTATTTGATCACAGTGATGGCATCTTGTTGATAGTGTCCTAGTAAAGCACTTTCCTGTTTCTGATGTTGGGTTTTCTCAGACCACTTTTGCTGCAGATTGCTGGTCGGATCACCAGTTAGCGAACAGTGCAATATCCCTAACTGTCTGATTCTTGCAGAACAGACAGCAAACTTTCATTAAAATACTAAGTGCTGTGTCATTCACCGTGGCAGTAACAAAAAAGAAAATGATTGAAAAGTAAGCTTGTTATTGCATCTATTCAAATACAAATAATAGAAAATGAAAGGTCTGGAAGATTCGCTATAAACTGCCACAGCAAAGTACCTCTGTTTTGTCAAAGATTACTTCTGGGACAGGTTGAATGGAAATGGCAGGTCCATCAGCTCACTATTTTTTGTATGTACTTCATAAGGTGGGGTAAAAGGTTTTTATAAACCTTCTCAACACACAGTTCAAGGAAGCACATGAAAATTTTCCTGTTCTGGAAGATGAGTGATGCACAAGGAGAAGATTCAAAAAACTGTTGATCAAATGGAAATTCCATATAGTTGCCTGAATGTTTGAAATCCGTGTATGTCCCTAAAACCATGCTAGTGTTGTGCTGCTCCGTAGTGAAGACGGTCAAATACTATTAGGGGGTGAGAGGAATTCTCAGCAGAAATGTTCAACAGTTTATGCAGTTCTCCATCTTCCATCTCTGATGGAATGATGACTGTAATCCAGTGGGCAGCAAACTGCAGTACCATCTATTGTGCTGGAGACTTTTGAAACCATGAAACAGATATCACAGTGCAAGGCTAAGTACTGCTGACATTTCTGCCAAAATAAACAAATCTGGAGGTTAGGATCTAATCACAAGTGATTGCAGCTTTTTGCTGTTATATATTAAACAAGAGTCCACAGTACCTGAAGGATGCAGATGTCACTCACCTTCTCAAATTGAAATCTGTCTTGTCATGGTCTAATAATGACTGGGATATATAATTTCTGCCAGTTGTTGGGAAGATATTTGCTGCAGTAGATCTCTGAAGCTTGAGGCTGAAAGTGATCCTCAGAAAGTCAGTGTTAAGGCATGGCTCGTGTTAAGACACGAAGATTCAAGGGATATGAGCAGACCAAAGCAAGATCTGTGAGTGATCTTTGTCAGCCAGTGAAGGCCTTTGGCTCATGACAATACTGTGACTACCTGTCACAATTCCTCGGAGAGAGCTTTACTTCATTCAGATATCCAGATTAACTTGCAGACCACTCACTTATTTCACAATGGCATGGCAGCAACAATCTTTAAGTAAGCAGCAACACCAGGGCCTTTTGCTGTCTCACATGGTCCTCAGTAAAGCTCTGTTGTTCCACTAGTATGAGACTGCTGTGGTCAAAACTCCTTGCATTTAGGCATGATGCTATACAGTCCCATATCCTTTAGTGTAGACGGTGGCATGTTGGACCTACAGAGCCTCTGAGGTGACCTAAAGGCCACAGAGTGAGTGTTCCCTGCCGACATAGGGCTGCCCCTGATACAGGCTGCAGACCTCATTACTGGCTGCTTTGCACCATTGGGCATCTCAACCTGCACCTCAGCATGAGAGAAACAGCAATCCTCTCGCTGTCTCTCCCAGCCACGTGTACTGGCAACACAGTATGGAAATCTGTAGACAGGTACTCCCAGTCTGGCAGCATCCTCTCTCACTTAACCTCTCTTGATGATGAAGTCATAGAGCGGATAGCAAAAGCTGGTGTAGCTTTTGAGAGATCAAATCAGCATGTCTGGAATCAAAAGGGCATCTGACTTCAAACAAATGTTAATGTGCACTCTGTGGTTGTCACCATTCTTCTCTATGGTTGTAATACTTGGACAAATTAACACTTTTCCCATCAAGCCTTGCAGCCAGTTCCATATGAGTTATCCCTCTGCCCTTAATGGTGTTAAAATGTGTAGCACAATACGATCCCAGACAATATTGAGGCAGTGTTTCTCCAGGGCTGAGCTACACTGGTTCAAGCATCTGATGCTTATCTCAGAAAAATGATTGCTCAGAGCTATTTTCTTATTTTAAAATGTGTGAACAGCTGAGAGGTTGGCCAATGAATTGTTAACCAGGCATGCTAAAAGCAAATCTTCAGCTGTGTGGCATTATCTCTACAACATGGGACAATGCAGCTAAAAGATGATCTGCTGTGCCAGTGATTATGAACTGTCAAAGTCAATGAGCAAAACTGACTGACTCTGTGCAGCAGAGAACCCAGCAAAGGAAAGCAGGAGGCTACCTCTCATGCATGTTGAAAGTATCAGTCATATACCTCACCAAATTATGCATAAAAGCAGAATCCTTATACAATTAACTAGTGGAAGACTGGCAATAACATTTTCTGTACTTAGCACATAGATACTTCAATTCTGAAGGTTATGGAATCAAGCATCTTTGTTTTCCTGTGAACAGAACATGGACTAGAGGGGCTCCAAATAATGCAGTGAAGTGTGTTTCTTTTAATTCTGTGAAAAGTGCAGTTAAATATATTGGCTGGGGAGGTTGAAACCCTTTGGTCAAAAACCTTGGAATATTTCAGTTTCTCATCAGGATGTTTTTCAGGAAAGAAGAAATCTGCTATGAGCTTGTCTTTAGAGACGAGTATATGGCAGTTGCTGCAATATTTTTTAATCACATTTCTTGTTTGTTAACTTTTTTGTTAACTTTCAGTTCAATATTCTGCCCAAAAATAATCTATGGAAAATTGACATAAATTTACATTTGCAGAAAAATATTTCCACAGAAGAGAAGAATATTTTCAGGTCATTTTAACACAATCATTTCAGTAATCTTGGGATTTTCAGGCATTAGTCTTTCACAGATGATTTCTGTTCTATGAAGGAATCAGTGTAAGTTCTTTGATAAGAGAAAGAACATTCAGTTTCTTATCTAGCAATTCCCATTATTTCCTGGCCCATGATCAGCAATATTAATTAAATAACCTGATATCTCTGAATTCCCAGCTCAGTGACACAATGAAACCAGTTATGTGAATTATCATTTGGAGATGATAATACATATAAACTTTAATAATCTCAATTAAAAAACAAAAGGAGAAGGCTGCTTGAGCAACCATGTGCCCAAATGTCTAGTCTTGATCTGGCATAGAAGGAGTGTATTGCCAGCACATACCAGATTTGTGGCCCAGGTTAAAAAACAAAGAGAAAATTCTAGGGAGAGTTGTGATACATAATCTGATGAAAATTTGGATGTGTTTCTGTTCCAAGAATGAGAATTTAAGATAAAATGAGGTGATCAATTCAATATAAAATATTATTGTTTACACAAATCAAATTATACATATAGCAAATTCTGACATACTTGAAGTTTTTTGTTTTGGTTTGTTTTTTTTTGTTTTGTTTTTTGATGCTTGGTATTGTTTTTGTGAAAAGACAATTAGAATTTTATAATATTCCCATATCATTACGTCAGTTTTTCAGGGGAAGATAATTAAAAAGGAAAAATGATGTAAATATCAAACCAGAAATTGATAAGATTTTTTACTTACATTTAGTCAAGAGAAAAATTATATTTACAAGAAAGTGAAGATAAACTCTCATATGCATTAAAATCATAATGTCATGCAGACAACGTTTGCCAGAAGTTATTCTGGAAGTTTGCAATAATACAAGAAGTTATAGATGAGATGTAGTATCTCCATAGGCATTATAGGAGAAGTAATGCCTCCACTGCCAACCACAGCCCTTATTTATAACTCGGTGGAATTATAAATTGGTATTTTTCTGTGACAAAGGGTTGTGCTCTCATTGCACATTGTTTATATAGATGTAGCCTGGTATAGACTATAAAGTAGAAGATTGATTCTAAACCCCACAGGAATTAATTCTGGAGTAGCTTCCAGTACCAGGAGAGTAGGAACCAACATGCATATATTAAAGTAGATGATGGTAATTTTATGCTTGGGGTTAGGTGATGGGCTAGGCTGGAAACTGCATTTAAGACCTAGAAAACTCTCCTTTCCTGTTCCAAACTATGTTGCTGTTAGACCTTCCATGCCTAATATATTGTCTGCTAGTAGCCAGCCTTAAATACTTCAAGAAAACAAATGCCCTTAGAAAAAATAACACAGCTTCATGCTATCTGGCTTTAGATGTCTAAGAGTTAGAGAGGAATTAGTTCCCATTTTACAAAGACATCACAAAGCTTGTTTCTAGTGTCTATGAAGGCTACTTACAGAAGCAGCCCAGAATTAGGTGACTAATGTATATTAGCCTGGTTTTGGTACATCAAACATAAGACACTGATTGAAAAATATATAGAGATCACACCAATTAGGTACAAAAATGCATTATTTAAGGTCTATTTGAACAGTTCTAATATTTAAAATTAAAAAAAAATTGACTTTGCAGTCATACTGATTTTTAAACATTTCATTCCATTTGTGTTACCAGTTTGCAATTAGATATAGTCAGCTGCCCTATAATATTGGAAGAAGGGAAAATGTGTATCACAAATGTGTGGATTCAAACTGGTGAATTCTGCTAATATTTTGTCTTTTCTGCAGTGCCTACTTCAGAAGTATAAACTGCCTCATTGTGCCAGCCTTTCAAAGACTTTTTAAGGACCTGGACTTTTGCATTCAGCAAGATTATCAGAGTTTGAGTAATTTAAAAATCCAGGGATCAGGTGGTCACAGCCTAAATTGCTGAAAGTCATCTAGTAGCTAGTCATGCTTCAGAGAACCTGTTCCCTTTCTAGGGCTTTCATGACCTTTGTGATAAGTGCTGGGTGCACTTCTATGAACAGCAGTGTAATAAATAGTGCATTTAATGCTGTTGTCACTATAGTAAATGTTCATTTTCTTGATGAATAAGACCAGTTTTTGTTTACAGATTTTTTATGGAAAATAATTTTGCCTTGACCAAAATCTTTCCCTTTTCTCCACTGATTTCTAGCCCTGTTCTTTATATTTTTCCATATCTGTGTGCTTATGTATTCTTCTCTTGTTGCCTCTATAAGAAAAATGGAACTGTTTTTGAGACAGGTAAAAGCTTCTTTAAACTGTAAATAGGATTTAACTATGAAGCATTCATTAGATATATGTCTAAACATATACATTGTTTGAAAATATTAATCTTCATTAATTCAGCTTATTTACTAAATAAAAGAAGTTGTCTCCATCATTTTATAACAGTTCCTCAGCTCTCCAGTAAAATGTGAAAATTTAGAAATCATAAGAGCTTCCCTAATTCTAGGGCAGAACATATTCATTGTTAGAAATGCATCTAAAAACCTGCAGATGCTTGATTACAGCTTCCAGGGGCAATCATCTTGTTAAATTGTAAGTGGTTTAGCATTTGTCAAACTTTACTGTCTCTTATAATAGCAAACATTTCCAAAATTGATTTTTGTATATAAGAATGTGCACGTTTCTGTAAAATGTAAGTAGCATTTTCAGAAAGTATTGACAACAATGCAATCTTCCCAAAACTTTCCACAGATTTTATATTTTTCATGCTCTTTAATAAATTTCGGATACATTTCAGAATCAAGTGTGAAATATGAAGCCCTAAAATAATAAAAAAATAATTATATCTGGTAAAATTGTTTAGCTTAGATTAAGATTTAAATTACAGTAACTTATAAAAAGTCTAAAAATTATGATGGGCCAGTACACTTTCTGCTCATATTCAGGCAACAGTGTAATCAACATCAATAATAAAAGTTGAAATATTCAGTTTTTTAAAAACATCAAATATTCTGTTGAAGGTGAAAACATTTTTAATTTAAAAATTAAACTAGGCTCTGCTTTTATTAACCACTTACCCAGCCCTGCTTTATGTAATCTGGTTGCATGTCACTATAACTTTTATCCTAAGTAGACCAGCTCAACTCTGTATCTGTGGAAAAATGATGTAAAGTTTATTGGAACTAGAGAATCCTACACGACTGCTGTGCACCATAGCAATACCTCTTTTTGCTTGCCCTGTGTACTGAAGGTTAATATTAGATATGTAATTACCTGACTGATATTATTTGGAATAGGTATGCATAACTGCAAAGTGGAATGACTAAAATACCATTCATCTGCATAGTAACTGATTTTCACAGTCTGGTCTTCCAAATTAATTCAAAATTACTGACAGTGATTATTTATGCATGAACATTGTAGACGAACTGCATTATGCAGCTGACTGCTTAGTTGATATACACTGTAAATCAAAGACGTATTTGACAATACATGTAAGATTATTTTGGAAACTAATTACGAATTAACAAATCATAAATATGGATATGATGCACACTGCTGTGAAGAATATCTTTGTTTACACTGGGGTTAGGAAGATCCCCAGTCCTTCCTGGATTCTTCAGATTTCTGACCATGTACTGACTTCAGTGACAGTTTTGGCTCTTCAAAATTGACTTCTTTGATAAAAAACCCCACATTATCTGAAAGTACCTCTTCCACTGTCCTTGAACTATATTATTCTGCTAACTCCAAGGACCATTTGGATCTTTCAAAAGTGTATGTGAAGAGCTTTGGCCTCTGTGCTGCATATCTCCCAGTCCTTTATAGCATAACTTTCCTACCAGATTTTTGATTTCCAAGTGTGCAGTGCTCCATAACTGAGAGAGCAGTTACATTTTGTCAAACATCTGCACATAATGAATACCATAATTTGTTGGGATTCTAGAGGACTTTCTGCGAGAGAATGGACATGTGAGCAATCCTGTGTGAGAACAAGACTGATAAGAGCCTCAGTCAAGCAAGAATGCAATAAGGATGTGACCCTGAATGAGGGGGGAGAAACTTGACGAGACAAACAACCCCCGGAAGGGGTTGGGACGGAAGAGGAAGTTCCACAAGGCAGGAAGCCTGGCAAGGCTGATGTGGCACCTTTTATCCAATCGTAAGAAGGTTTAAAGCGCGGGCTAAGTTAACTGTCCAGTCTTGAGGACTTGTACTGCATGTTACTCACGTGTGCGGGAGAACATTATAAAAGGGCTTCCTTAGTTGTAATAAACGGGCATGGCTTTATTACATTGGTCGTGTGCGTGCTCAGCTCTCCCACAATAATTTATTGTGGAGGCTACAGCCAGCAGTGCATTTTCATCTGGACAGGATGGATTTTGTCTTTGCTAGTCCATCTTTGCTAGCCACAAGTCTGGTGGAGCCAACACTGGACACAAAGGCTGAATAAATCTCCTTTTCCAGTGGTTGTTCAGAGCTAGAAGTGGTCACACGTAACTGAAGAACCAGGAAAATGAGCCTAAAAGGAGGCAGAAACTTGGCATATATTCAACCTTTAGATCAAGAGGAAGGATTTTTATTATTAATCTGAAACCAAGACAAGTTGTTATTAGATTGATCTTAAAAGTAATGAGGAAAGATGAAGACTCGAAAATATCATTATTCAAGTATCATTTATCTAACTGAAGGGGAAAAAAGTATTTAAAGAACATGTTGACTGGTGTAGAAGAGACAATTGAATTAAATGCCACGTGACATCTAAAAATGATCTTATCATTTGGAGAACTCAGAGGTTGAAAAATGGATAAAAATCATACGTTTTTGATTCTTGGGAACACAGGTTTGTGCACTGAAAAGAATTTTGTTCAAAATGGAGCCCTGAATCACATCTTTCACAAGAACAAGATTCATTAAATCATGTAAAAATATTAAAAAGCTGTAGTCTTTCCCAACAAGTGGTAGAAAAATATTTTCACTAGCGATAAAAACTACAGGAACAAACTTCTAAATTACAATATATAAGAGTGCGTTGTTCAAGGCAATGACAGAACTGGAGAGCTCTAGACTGACATAGATTTTGATATTACATTTTTGATCACAGAAATACAGAGCCTGCCCAGTCTCATACACTGGTGTTAGTCTTGATGCCTTCAATATTAAACCACTTTCAGGTAATAAAAAGATAGACTGATTATCAAGGTTTTAAATGAAATTCTAGAATTATAGTAACAACACATTAGAAAAGAAATAAAATATTTTAAAATATTAAAGTTACTCTTCCAACATATCTAACTCTTCCAGTATAACTCACCTGTAATCACTGTGACAAATATCGTCCAGAAGAGAATGTAACCTTCAGTGCATGAGGTAAACATGCTGCTCGGAAATCCTCTCAGGCTATGGGTCTTTTCTGTTCCTGCTCTGAGACATGCTCATCCAGGTTTCTGGCCCAAATACAGTACAAATGGAATATCCATGGGTCCCACCTCACGCCCTGATGGTTTTTCAGATTTGTTCCAATCTTCTGAATCAAGCAGAAAATACATTATTATAACCGCAAAAAGGTTTTAAGTTCCTGTATATTATAGATCTCAAGAAGACGTATAAACATGTCTGTGTATCTTATTTAAAAGTTGTTAGGCAGTTTGTTAAGCCTCTGGCCCTGAGTTCGTGGTAAAACTCATGCATGTGGTCAGACTAAACATTAGATATAAGAGCAAGGCTCTTATTGAGACATTGCTTAGATACCAACCTGCATAATCAACTTGCTACTTATATGGAGCCTCTATCCCAGGCAAACCCTGACCTAATTAATTATGTGTTAATTTTTCTAATGTAGATTTTCTCACCTTATTAAAATAGTTTAATTGAATGTGTTTGATTGGTTTATATGTCTCTGAAGTCCTAAACTGAGAGAAGAAACAGTATTGGGATTTTTTTTTTTTTTTAATTTTTGTATTTATGGAAGAGCTAGAAAGATATAAGCAGACTAGACTCTGTAGTTCCAGAAATTGTGTTTTGTATGGAGCTCAGACATTATTCGGCTGATGTGTTAATTCTTTAATTATTCTTTTCTAACACAGTCAGATAAGAAAAAAAAATTAGTTTCATTGAAGGTGGCTTTTACATAATGTTTTTCAGGCAGTTAGGGCTTTAGAATGTGATACCTCAGTTAAACAGAGATTTGTGTAATATGTTCCTATATCATTAGAAGAAAAAGTCAATAATGTTGAAGAGACTGTTCAAATGGTGTGTAAAACATACAGAGTTTAACTGGTATATGGAAAATGTGTGAAATGATTTATTTTCATTAGAGATATTTATAAAATTGAATTTATGGAAAATCAATTAAGTAGAATCTGATTCGAGTTAAAGAAGGAGCTGACAATTATTGATATTCAGGCTGAGTTTCAGTCAATTTTAGAAACTTTTTTAATACTAATTTTGGCACACATTATCCCTTATATTTATGTAGTAAAATAACATTCCTATGTTGTTTCATACCACAATCTCTTTGTTAGCCACTTTACTCAGCCATGATTCAGAGTGAATAATTGAGTGCCTTATCAAAAGTACTTATTTATTACAACTTATTCTCTTCCTGGTAACTGGGATCAAATATTAATTCTTGTGGAGACTGTAAATCCACTTAGTGCATTTAAAAGCATAGGAAGCTTTAGATTTTTAGACAGCTAGAGATCGAACAGAGTTTAAAGATAGCACAACTATTTTAAAATTTTGAATTTGAATTCAAAATCATCAAATGTTTTCCTGAAACATGCTTTTGGGTTTTTTTCTTCCCTGTTGGATGCTGTCATGTTTTATTTAATAGAAATGCTACCCTGCTTTTCCTGCTTTCGTTGTTTCAGCCCTGAAAGATTTTATGCAACACAAGGCTCACCATATTTCTTTAATGGCAGAGATTTTAATTGTATCGGTCTTGTATCTGCCAAGAATGATTAATCTGAAGTGTATTTCTTAGTAAATGCATGGTATCAGTACATGCAGCCTTAGATTGATGGCATTCATTTTGTCTTAAATTGTGTAAATCAAGGTGATCAGCGGAGAACTTAAGGCCCCTAAGTCACTGAATAGAGACAGCAAGTGGCATGACCTGACTGCATTTTATCTTAGCCTAATAAAAATATTTAAAATAGGTGGGTAAATTGGTTTTTTGAGCCTTTTTGTCTCTTTACATGAGCAACAGGAAGAGTCTAAGTGACAAACTGAGGATGGGTAACCCAGTGGTATGCTCCATGTAGAATAGTCCCCAACATTTTAAGATAAATAAACATTTTAATTATTCTCTATGTACTTTCTTAATTTTTGCATGTTTCATCTGGGCAGAATTTCTGATGGAACAGATAGCAGTTTCCCACCACTGTTTTATTTCAAATAATTTCAGGTTATTTTTTAATGCTGTTCTTTCTCAATTTCTTAAGAAAATATGAAGATCACATCTCATTGATCAATTTCTTCCTTAAATTTTCTGGGTTTTAACAGTGAGTGAGAGAATTATCTCAATATGGAACATTCAGGGAAAAAATTAAATCCCTGAAAACAAAAGAATGTGAGAAAGATATTCTTCGGGACACTCTTCATCAGCCATTTATAAAGAAGCAATGCTATTCTGGTTAAAAAGTCTGGGTGTCACCACCCACAAAAGAAAACATTGATGAAAGGATTAAGAAAGACTTTTATGGTGATGACAATTAATTATGTATGATAGGAATGTGGGAGGAGGATCACATGAAAGAATATCAGTATTGTCACACGGAGGCCATCAGTTATTCCACACAAAAATTCCAGAAAAAATATATTGAAGTACTTGCAGAGCCACATCTTTGAACCTAAGAGCCTACAACTAAAGTAAAAGTAGCGACACTTCCATGACAATAATCTATTTTAGAGACCATAAATAAATAATCTATTTAAATAGACCATAATCTATTTGCTGTTATATTCATGCTATCAGAAAGAGTAAAGAAAAGTCCACTAAAGATTTTGCAACATGTTTTTAGCCAATATAAGGTAGTGAGGAAAATAACTATTTTCCTAACGATCCCAGCAAGTATAGAAATTAATTTCTTATAGATACCACTAAAAATTTAGCTAGCTTGAATAAATTCTAAATCAACTTTAACAAATAACCTGTAAACTCTAAATGTAATTATATTTTCTTCTATTCCTCATTAATAGGTGTGCATAAAAAGGTGCGGATACCTCACAGTTAAAATATATGCCTTGTAAATCATTGCCTCATTGTATCACTATAGGTCAGTCCCAATAAAGGATTCATACATCCAAATAGGTAAAATCTAAGACTTGGTCTCTATTCAGTGGATGATTTAGACATCCTAGTGGGAATCAGAGCAGTCACATTGTTGCGCAGCAAGCAGAAAAACATCTACAGCTAACCAAAAGGGTAAAGAAAACAGCATGGCATGTCCTATATTTAATATTCACATTACTCACTTTGGGCTGCAAAAAGACATTTCTGCTGCTTTAGTACCTAGAACACAGACTTTTTGAAGAAGGATGGCTTCAGGATTAAGAACTACAGGATTAGGATTATAGAACTACAGAAATTCTGGATTAGGATTAGAGTTTATTCTTGAAGTTTTAATGATCTAGATTCTATCAGATAGCATAATCTCTGAGACTATGACAAATATGACTTTAAGAGTGCTGAGTGTCTTTTATGACTCGCTCCATTAGTAGCTAATCAAATAATGGTAGGAAAAGAGATGGAGAAATCTATAAAATAAGATTAGAGAAGGGGTCAAGGAAGAACTTTATTTGGTGGTGACCCAGTGGCAAGGATTAAAAGATTTTTCCATCTGGGGAAGATGATTTAGAATTCAGATTGGTTTACAGATCTGAGCTGAGACTGGAAAGGTTGATGGGTTGGGACAGTTCTGATATTTTATGGTCTACCAGACCAGTGTTAGCACTGAGATCAGGAATAGGATTGACCAAACAGGAACCAACAGGAACCACTGCAGTACCGTAAGTGTTGAGTCTTCCAGAAAAAAAAAAAAAAAAAAAAATTTCCAAATTTAGGCAACCAAGTTTGTTTTAAACCTAAGTAGAAACACACATATACCAGTTAGAATTAGGTTGAGGTCTAACCCATCAGGGACTGATGGAGGCATATTTGGAATGAGTCTAATTGCTAAACTGTGGTTAAAGTTGTTGCTGGTGTGGATGTTGGCACTGGGTTTGGCCCATGAGCCATCAAGGACTGATAAATCTGAATTATGTTTGTTCTGACAACTATAGATAAATTTGGGACTGGGTAGACAGAGGCCACTGCTATGGAGGCTGGGAATCTCTCATCAGTGCTTGGTCTTTCTTCAGCTGCCACTCTAGCATTATTGAAAGACTTGATGGGGGATGCTGAGCTAGTGTTAGGACTTGAGCCCTTAAGGGTCTGTTGGGCAAAGTTTACTGCTGTTTTTCAAATTCCTGGATCATTCAATACCATCCAGAATAAAACCTGTAAAATTGATTAGTCACTCATTGGTGTGGGCACACTGCAGACTTGGAGTGTGCTTGTGTTTTTACTAGGTTTTCTTTGAATGGTAATGGAATAGTGTACCCTTCAGATCTTATATAAAACTTGATAATTAAATCAAATAAAATAATTATGTGCAATTCAGTGAAAACCCGCTACTGAAGTTCACAAATATTCAGCCCATCTTTGTAAGATATTAATTTAGAAAATAAATAAAATATAGCACATAGAAGTTCAACTATTTTTTTCTAAACAAATAGAAGCATCTGTTGTTCATGCTTTGTAAATTGGGGATCCTCTGACTAGTTTACTTGGGAAGGTTATAACTGTTATGCTCTTATTATGATGATAAACAGAAAGAGGAACAAAATGAAATAATACATCTTTGGTGCATCCTTTGATAATACTATTATAAGACTTCAAAAATTCATTATTTTAAGGTACTGCTCATTTCAATTATATTTACCTTCTGCATCCACAGGTTTATCAACTCCTTTACCTACATTTGCTACAAAATGAACTGCATATTTTCCATGGATTTTTCCTTTATAGAGTAAACTAAATCTTTTCCTCATTTTCTAATGTCAATTGGGAGGGAGAAAATTGCAGAGAGTACTAAAATTCAAAATCACTCAGTACCATGGGGAACAATTTGTCAGCCTTTCCTGTCACAGCCTGCACTCCAAACAGCAAGCACTGAAATAATCCCCACCAGTATCTATTAAACTGGTCCTCAGTGTGCTAGAAGCAGAAAGAAAAAGTGGGGGGAAAAAGAAGTAGAGGGAAAATCTGTAAAGGAGTAACTTTTTGTGGTAATAATCCACGAATCAAACTCCTAGGCCATCTCTTCCAATTAATATTGTGAGGTTTCAAAGGTCATAGGCTAGTCTGTTCATGATTTAATAATATTAATATCTTCACTGGCAGACAAAAAAATGGATTGATAAAATAGATGAAAAGTTCTTTAATTTTACTCCAGAGAGATACTGGACTGAAGTAAACATTGACCTAAATGTTAATTGACTCAGTTGCCTGAATTTCTAAGAAAGCAGAATTTGGATCTCAGAAAACAGCTAATGAGAATGCAATTCAAAGTATATGGTCCTTTTCTTCCTTTTCAGCCTTATATAACTTCATCTGGGACACAGCTTTTCATTTAGCATGTCATTATATTGTCAGATGGCACATTCAGGTTTGTCATTGCCATTTTGATGATAAGGAGATGAAAATGAAATAATCATAGAAATCAATGCCTTAGAAGGCACGGTCTATCCAGAGATCTTTGTAGTCTTGCTGATATCACCATGTCAATTACAGTTTTGTTGTCTGAAAAAAAATAGAGATGTTCATGTGATTATCCAAAGGAGGCAGAGAGAAGTCCAGTATACGTTATATTATATACATTGTATGGCTGAGGCAGAAATGTTGTCTTAAAATTTGGCTCATTTAGTGCTGCATACAATAATGCCCACAAAAATCACTCAACAAATATGCCCTGATACTACCAATATAAAGTTTTGTGATATTACTGTATAATTTACAGTTATTTTTAGATTGAAAGATGTTCCTTTCAGCTCAAGTTTGAAATGTCATGAGAAGTGTAAATAGCTCTGCATTGCAGCTGATCAGCTTCATATCATTTAAAACTCACAGTAATTCTATAACTGCTGAAGTAGTGCATGTATTTAATATTGTTAATGATTGCCTGGAATGAGCCACTGCTATTGAGTTGAATAGTGAGCTCAAGTAATTCAACATGGGAGGGGCACTGGTTTTGTTTAAAGATTAGGCCAAATACTTTGAGTAGAATTCCTGTCTTTTGATGTCTCCACTAGAGATGAATTTTTCAGAGGTGATTGTCTGAACTTCTTTTATAGTGAGGGGAGAGAAATAAACACTTGTAGATTAGAATTAATCTGATTTTTAGAACGAGATTAATTGTGCTTTACAAGCACATTTCCAAACTGACTGCAGAGGGGATCTAAACAAGTAGCCCAGGTGGTCAGATAAAACCTGCCCTAAGTGTTTAGGGCATTTTATGAGTGCCAGAGATCTGTACTCCTCCAGATCAACAAGGGAAAAAGATAACTACAGTTTTTCAGCTTTATAGAAACATCAGTGTAAGACATGACATCAATTATTTTATATTAAGCATAAGGACAGATACAAATAAAGAGGATACTAAAAGGTGTGAAAGCAAAGCTCTGAAATTACAGGATGCAGCTGAGGATAACGGAGCTTGTTCCACAGCTCTGAAGATACACAAATATGCTAGAATGTGGCTTGATATAATATAGGCTTAAAAATATGATCTCTCCAGCCTTAGATTTTAGTGAAAGTGGAAATTTAATTAATTGAATTGGAGGGAAAAGTCCAATTTTTGCTTCTGCTAAAGTATGAAAGAGTCATGTCACCAAAGGCAGATTCCTAGTATGTAGCAAAGGTTTATATCTAACTAATTGTCTATATGCCCTTTATCATCAGCACTTATAAAGTGGAACTTCTATGGTAATATTAATCTCATTCTCAAGTAGACTTCTGAAATAAGACGTTTGCTACCATGAGAGACTACTATAATCTGATTTTGCCAGATGTCTATATCTTACAGATGAAGTGAATAGCAGTCAGAGATGATGCAAATAAAATACATAACTATAAAAAGTCCCTTTAATTTATCTGTTAATTTCTTTCAAAATCTCTATTCTTATAGGTACAATAAATAAATATATAAGTAAACATTTCTGTGTTCTGTGGGAACATTATTGGGACTGTGACAACGAACTCCCTTCACTAATTCTGTGACATTCCTTACAATCTTGAAGTCACTCTTTAAAAAGTGAGTTTGGACATCATCTTCATAAATGGAAGTTTGTGGAATTACACATATGTGAAAGAACTTTTCCCCATTATTTCTCATTGTTGTAGCTGAAAATTTGTTCACAGAACAAAACGTTAAATTTCACATAAACACTGTTGTATAGTAAAACAAAAAATCCAGTGAACTTCCTTACAGTAGGAGATAAGGCAAATTCAGGCATTACCACAATCTTTTGCTGACTCAATACAGATCTGAATTTCATTTTTCCTACTACAGATATCCATTATTTAGTACTGGTTCATGTCTGTTTGGTACTTATTATTCAGGAACAGGCATTTTCTTTCTGATAATCTTGTGGTGAAGGGTTAGTAGACAAACAGGCAAAGGTCAGAGAATAGGGAACAGATGTATTGAGATCTAATATTAAACTTTTAATATTAGTGCTTTGAATAAAGTTAATTCCTTTGTGGGCAGCACACTGCAAGAATAGGTCTATGAGTGATGTTTAATGAGGTATAGGTATGAGCCTCACGGATAAGACCTAGAAGTTGTACCACACGAATGAGCTATGTATAAGAGGATGGTAAAATAATGACTATGGGGAAAACTGACAAATGAACTATGTGGATGAGTATTGGGAGTGGGAGTGTATAAGAAAATTAAGAGGGAGGATAGTGTAGGAAGAACAAAATTATTTATAGCATTGAAGATAAATACATTTTTATAAAGATGTTAAAAATCCATGAGGTGTTCAGAGACTGAGGTAATGACACCACATAAAGTCACACCGTGTGTAGACAGAGAACTTCACTTTTTTTTTTCATGGTTTTTTAGGAGAAAAAAGACCCTGTTCTAAGAAAAATGTATGTACTTAAGATGCTGTAGCACGAAACCAGTTTTGCCTTCTTGATTTTTTTTTTCTTTTTCAATTACAATACATCAAGACATGTCATTCACACTAAGGCTACTCCCAAAAGACAGCATGGGTGAGACTTCATCATTTTTGCCTCCCTTCTCCCTGAACAGTTGTCTAACACAGCAACAGAAGACTTGTCATCCCCAGCCCAGCCCAGCAGCACAGCTGTTGATGGCTGCCAGCTGCTTAACAAGCCATGGGCACCCACATGGTCACCACACTTTCTCTCTGAAGCCATTTGCTCCACAGGGCTTGGAGGAACTCCACAACAAAGAGAAGAAACTGCCAGGAAGTACCTTCCTTCAGTGCAAACCACCAGATCCAATCCTCCCGGGTACCTGAAGAGGCAAAATCTGCAACACAAATTGAACTGCCTCTCCCATTTCCACTGTGTCATCACCCACTCTTTTCCTCTGCTTTCAGCACTGTATGCTATCATCTGCCACACAGATCATTAATCCTTCTTTGCAGGTCCTTAAAGGACAAGATGTACTATTTATACTGAAGGGGTGTTTCACACTTCATGAAGATGAATTGACCTATCTATGAAGTAGAAGAGAACTTCTTGAAACATGGATTTATGGAATGGCTGAGGTGGGAAGGGTCCTCTGGAGGTCATCTAGTCCAACACCCTGCCAGAGCAGGATCAGAGTTGTTTGGTGTTAAGGGGGCTGAATCCTGCAGCCCAGGAGGCAAGTATGCCTCAGCTCTACATCCACAGGTCCGACCAGTAGCATGATTGAACATGTATCCCCAGTAGGCACACACAAGCACATGCGTCCAACACACATGTGTATATACACGGATGGTCACACAGATAACACAGACAGACACAGTCCACACTCACATAGCCACAAACATCGCCAGCATCTTCATCCCATTCCCTCTCTAGCTGAGCAGGACAGTCATCCATTAGTCAGAAATACCTATGGCTCCTCTAGCAGTTGGGCTCAGACCCTCTGCCCAGTAGCTGCCCCTGGATCCTTTGTTTCTGCAGGTGCTTTACCCCTAAGGACACTTCCACACAGAGATTCACACACTGTTTGGATGCTGGCAAGGACACCTTGGATGCCCACTGGCCAGCTGCCCCATTGTCTCACACTTAGAGACATACCTGAGTCCTAGGCTACTTAACCTATTTGCTGGCTAGTCCAGCTTCATCTTTGTTGGTGATCACATACTCACTCGCACACCCATACTCCCTCCAGTCATTGGCACAATGGATATTAGGGTTTCTGCCCCCTGGTCTCACTCCAGAGGCTGTTGAATAGTTCACTCGCCCCAGTCTCTTCTGTTGCTGGTACCACACACACATGTACACAGGAAAGAGATTTTCCCCCACTTGTTCCTCCCCAAGTCACCTACATCCATACCTTTCTCCACTTTTGTTTCCTTCCTTAAATATGCCATAAGTCTTGTACAATCCCCAAAATGCTCTTCTCCTGCATCCCATAATGCGCCCCATACTCCTAGGCAGCAAACCTCCTTAGTCCAAAAGTCCAAGACTAGTGTTGACTCATCTTGATGGGTTTTATGCCTGGACATTGGGCTGAGGTTCTGTTGGGAAAACCCTGGGAAGGGCCCAGAAAGCACGTCCCTTCTGAGTCCCTAATTTAAGTTTCTGCCTGCCTCTGTGCTCCTCTGGGCTTATTGAGATGTACCTTGGATGGGCTGATCACACTCCTGTGATTGCCTTGGGGTAGCTGGGGCAAGATACCATTTGGGTTTCCCCATCTGCCTTTGGGCCTCTTTGGGTTCAGATGAGGTTTTATCACAAAACCTAACAGTTCCCCAGGAATATGTCCAATCACCATCTGAATGTCACCAAAGATAGAGGTCCCACAACCTCTCTGGGCAATTTCTTTCGGTGTTTGACCACCTTCGCAGTAAATATTTTCATTCTTACATTTAAACAGAATTTTCTGTGATTCGGTTGGTGCCCTTTGCCTCTTGTCCTTTACTGAGCATCACTGAGAGAAGTCTGTGCCAACATTTTTATGCCTCCCAATCAGATCTTCATACACATTGATAAAATTGCTCTTGAGTTTTAATTTCTCCAGGCTGAACAGTCCCAGCTCTCTCAGCCTTTCCTCGTTTGTCAGATACTTCAGTCCCTTCACCATCTCCGAGGCACTTTGCTGAACTCACTCCAGTATGTCCATGTCTCTCATGGACTGGGGAACCCAGATTTGGACACAGCTCTCTAGATGCTTCTTAGCACTGTTGAGCAGATAGGAAAGATCACTTTCTTTGATTTTCTGGCAGTGCTCTTGAGGTGATGACACATGAGAAAAACTCTCTCATAGAAGAAGTACACAAGAGCAAAGCAAAACAGTTTTGTAAAGCAAACATGAAATCATATGTGCAAACATCCCTTAAGATAGGACCTCCATGATGTCACACAACATACCTGATGACTACTCCAGTAAAGAGAACCTCTGTCACTTTAAATAGCATATATAGAAACTGCAGATCCTCACAGTGATTGAGCAAACTGGATTATGTTTACATGGCATTTAGCATTCTTGGCAGATTCTTAGCTGTTACTCCCCTCCAGCTATGACTGCACACCTGCAGGTTTGAGATTTTAATTCCCAGGAATGATGAACGTAAGAAATTCTAGAGTCTTTTATCCAAACGTACCAGTTTGTTTGTGGTGGTATAATGCAGGAAATACATTTTTATTTGTTGTTTATTGTATTACAGGTTATATTACTTCTCCCTGAATTTATTCCATAGCACACACTTCATCAACACTCTCTTACACAAACCTTGAGAGCTGCTGAGTTTGTGATGAACCAGTGGCCTCTGAGTTTCCCCAAAGTGAGGCTATTCATTACCTTTGAGTTTTGATCCACTAATTATTTGCCTATTTAATTCCATGTTATTCCTTGTATGTACAAAGTTGTAATTGCATTATTGAACCATTTTCTTTAAGAGAAATGAACTATGGTATTCTAGCTATCTTCAAAATGTTACAGATCTTTTTGTATGAAAGATATGTTATTTACTATGCCACAATACCTTAATTATTTCTGAACAAGGCTTGAAATAGTTATTTATTTCTCTAATATGTAAACTCTCCATACAGCTTTCATATTTTTCTCATTTTCTATTTATCTATAGTATGGTTTGAACTCAGAATTAAAATGTAATATAGTATGATATAATATATATAAATACCAACACATATATGTGTATATAAATATATATAATCACCGTATGCAAAATTTAGTTTAAAAATATTATTCTTTTCCTAATGTATTTACCCTTGCAGTTTGCCACTGCAAAACTGCAGTGCATCTGATTTCTGCAAAAAAAGAGCTCAGGAAAATATAAAACTGTGCTCTGCTGAGCAAACATCAAGAAGTAAGAGGATGAGAAATGATGAACATCACTCTGATTTTTAAAGGTCTTACACAATCAGAATAGGGTTTTTTTATTATTAATGGAGTCATGCATTAGTTTATTTGTCTGCCTGATATAAACAAAAATGAGGTTTGGAACATAGTCATATTTTTGACTCATCAGTTTTTAAATTTTTTTTATTTGTGTAGTATAATATTTTGTACCTAAAGCAATGGTTTATTATAGATGTTATGCAAAAGAATAAAGAAAAAATAAGGGACATAATAACATTTATGCATACCACAGTAAATTAAGAGTCCATCCGCTAAAAATTATGATTAATACAAGTGAATTCAGGACAAAGACCAGTGTCACTGTATATTTCAAAATTACCAGAAATACACAGCTGTAAGGGAAATGGCAGTGAACCAGTAAATTCAGTGTGGCTGAACGACCAAGTCTGATAATAGTTATAGTAGTTTTTATGTAAAAGATACTGTGAATGGCATGCAAGTCTAGCTTCCTTCTAATTATGAGAAGTAAGCAATTCATATTTTTGAAAGTATTTCAAGTGGAAAAAATAGTGGAGAAGAACAAGCTTATGATGACTGTTGATGTATTTAGTCTAATGGTAACAGAGAAGGATGAGTGAAATGACCAAAATGATACAGAAGAAAGGAGGGTACATGGCATAATCAGAACAAACTTAGCATAGCCTTGTGCACAATTTGTGGGAGTAATACCATGACTGGTAGTAGGACAAAAAAAAAAAAAAAAAAAAAGAGTAAACCAATTCACCATCTGTTAAAGCACTACAGTATTGCAGTGTTCTGCAGCCATCACTACAGAGCAAGATATGAACAACGGATGGCAAATTCTGGTATGTATAAATGTGTTTGTAGAAAAACATGAGTGAGTTCTGTTTGAAATATGTTTTGAGTGTACACAGGAGCTTGCCAGTTTTAAAATCACAAACAAGGGATTCTCATCCAATAAATCACTGTATTTGCTTAAAAAAATTCTTGCAGTCTTACAAACAACATTCTAACACATGATAGTCTATCTTAAGCTTAAAAAAATTCTTGCACACAATCTTACAAACTGCATTTTAATACATGATAGTCTATCTTAAAGATCACTGAAACCTTTGCCTTTTGTTTTAATAGTGTCCCTAGATGAAGTAAAACAACCAAACCAAATATTTCTTTTATTTTTTTCCATTTTAGATTGTGCCTTTAAAAGAAAAATCCCTGTCTAGCTACTCAATTGCAAAGACAGTTTCTTTCAGTGTAGTGCCCTGTAATTAATGGGTTCAAAACTAATCAGAGACATAAAAGACTTTAATGACAAGTTAAATAGAAAGTAGAACGAAAGAAAGATACAATAATCATCCTTAAATAGGTTTATATTCATTTCAAGAGGGAGTTTTAATAGATGGGTTAGCTTAATTGATAAAGATGTGATCATTTTTGCACTTTTTAGTTCTAATTGAAGGAGATGAGTCTTGGAAACATACCTGTTAATCAACTCTGTTAGGCATTTATGAGTAATCTTGTCTGTCTCGAAGGACTACGTTTAGAAAGTGAGTTTCTGCTCTTCATTTAAACCATTGTAGCAGCATGTTAGCTGAAGCACTCTAATTGTTCATGCTTGAGGGTTTGTGACACTAAATGACAAATGGGAACCACGCAATGCAATGAAGCAAAGATGAGAGTGGCTGCCAAATTTGTGACAACATGTGATTATGCATACACCACTTCTGCTTATAGATCCTGAAATAATTTCAGTAACATCTGGCAGTGAAGTGCACTAGTTTTATCAACTTATTTGATTGGAGAAATTTTCTAAATTCAGTGGCATACATAGCTATTAAGATTTATTTTCAGCATTTTTAAAAATCAGTTTTCTCTTAATAATTTTGGCCATGATTCACTGATTTAAATTGTTTTATTAGTTCTTTGCTGCTATGCTGACACTTAAAGGGGCCAGAGTTTCCTACTCATTTAAGTTGAATACCACTTACTCATGTGAATAGTTCAATAATATGCGTTTGAGTTTATTGATAGTAAATCTTTGTTATTCAGGACATAGACTTTTTTTTTTTTTTATTTTGGGCCATATTTGCACCTATGTTGTGTATTAGTTACTGTGATAATTTGCAAGAATAAGTGCAAGTTTGTCTGGCCCTAAATAAATGGTTTCAAAGTTGAAAATTATTTTCCATTCTTTTTATAAGTAGAATTTTTAAAGCACTATAGGGAAGAGTAGCTTGGCAGAAAATTATATTTGCTAACATAATAATTACCGGAACAAAAGAAAGTGATGTTCATTTTAGTAATGTGGACAAAGTAATACTTTTGAGTATGCTGTATTTTACATATTCTCAGGAAAAAAGTAAGGGAGAGAGAATTTACCATTCCTGAAAAAAAAAAAAAAAAAAAAATTACA
Source organism: Athene noctua (assembly GCF_965140245.1). Taxonomy (NCBI): domain Eukaryota; kingdom Metazoa; phylum Chordata; class Aves; order Strigiformes; family Strigidae; genus Athene; species Athene noctua. The sequence goes on along the minus strand of NC_134037.1, from coordinate 22,990,173 downwards.
ACTACTTTCTTTTAATATCTGAAGTTACAATCAAAAGACAAAATACCATAAACAAGAAGTCCAACTTCTCCTGGCTCAAGGAATCTGTCTTACATACATCATACTTGATATTACCTTACAGACACCGCCCACACTGCAATCCATCTCTACTACATTCTGTCATTTCAGTAATTATCACTGCATACAAATGTAATAATGCAGGAGAAGAGGCTTTTTCTCCAATGAATTTTTATCAGGACACCATAGGTAGCATATGGAAATTACACATTTTTTTAGAAACTAAACAGGATGTACAGCAGAATGCCATTTCAGTGTAACATGGTCAGCTGTGTCTTTCTGTTGTATCACATGGTAAAAGAATATATATTTCTATCAACTCTTTCTCCTTTTTTCTAGTTAATCCATGTTTGTGTGGGAAAATGAGATAGTATTCATGCAACAAATGGCAATTTTCAATACAAATTCCTCTCACATGGACATGTACACAAATGTTAAGGACTTAACACCTTGTTTTCTCCCTTTAGTTTTCTTAAAATAACTATGTTACAGTAAGGATATGGGCAGAGTTATAACTAGAGCTCATACAATAGTGTTTTTATCTGTTAGATGGTATTTGGGAGAACTCAGCCCCTTCTTCTAAAAAAGGCCTATGACAGCATCCATACATCCTTAGAGTATCATATACTGTGTCAGTTACCTGAGCTACAGAGCAAAAATAGCTCAAATGAAGCTCCTTTACATAAGTACTTACCCAATTCTCTCTCCATTTTTATAGCAAAGTGACACATTTCTCTGATATGAATGACTTAGTGCTATCTCACCATCTACCCTTTTGATGTCTGCCTTTGTGCCTCAGTGTTTTATGGTTTATGGTTTTCTAAGACATCAAGAAGGCTGCAGCATGGGGTGAATATAGCAGGGCATCTGCTATAATGTTAAGAAGTAGGCTGTATAGGGCTACGTTGTCTTATTGTTCCCCTTGCATTCACACAACCCATGGCACAAGACAGCACTGATTTACAGAAACAGCAGCTATTAGTAAATGTAACAGACTAGGGAGATTTTTCTGCCTCTGAAGGCAGCTATGCCATGTCTCTGCTTGTGCCCACACAGTTGCTCAATAGGATGGCTGAACTCTGCCAAAGGCAGAGTGGTTGGTGTGGTCCCTTGTTCATCGTGTCCTCCAGTGTGTCGAGAGATGGTTGTTGACTCAGGCCAAAACAAAGCTCCAGATCTTACTGAGTGTGCAATAGCCCTGAAGACTTATCAGTGACTCTTGGGCCTGTGTATTGGCCCCGATTAGTGTGCTTGTAGGACCATGGTGGATTTGTCTTGTTATGAGTAAACACATCTGAAATAGTCACTTACAGCAGCATTAATCATCTGAATAAGCGAGCAGCCCCCAGTATTGCATTGTTTGTTTCAAACTGGGCTATAAATGTTATTCATATGCAATTCCATCAAAATGTCAAAAGCATAGTAATTCAGTAAACTCATCCGTCATGATAAATTCAGGAAAATCATCCAACCAGGATCCTTACTTTTTCTGAAGAATAATGCCATTGGTGCAAGGGATCATATTCTTTACTGTAAAATTCTATACCTGAAGTATAGATATACCTAGGATGAGTTATAAGTAATAGATACTTACAAGATATTTGTACTTGCAAAAATATAAAAACCCCAACATTTCTGTAAAAATTCAGGTTCTATTCCAGATGGTGACAGGTTTGCAGTGCAGTGGAATTTCATAATCATCTCCTTATGCTGCCTGGGTAATATAGCTATTACCCTGATTTGACATGTGTCAAAATATCCCTATAGTCTCTGTCATGCTGGTTAACACACCTCAGATGACAAGCTGCCTTAAGTCTTCCACAGTATGAGTGAAGAATATTAAGTGAGCAGCATGTCAACTCCTAGTTCTGTAAAGGTTAAGATATATTTTTTTAAAACCTGTAATATATTATCACAGTTAAAATCTAGTGTTGCTTAAACTTATTTAATAATAACACTAACAACAATAACTTGTATGTGTATAAGGTTTTAAAACATAAAACCTTTCAAAATATTTTACAGTCAATATTTTTAGGAAACATTTTTCCTGAGATCAGAATTTGGCCATCCACTGGGGTTTTGTTTTCACTTGCAACATTAACACCAAACTCATTATTTTAGGAACAGAAATGAACAATATTAATTGTGAATAAATTATATTGGTTTTGAATATCAAAGAAGGTAAAATAAAGGAATTTTCCAAACATGTCAAATTTGAAGTAAAAACCATCTAAAATCAGTCATAACAGATTTTGACTCCACACCATACAGTAAGTTACAGTGTGGTTGACTAGCCTCAGCAAACCCTGAAAGATCTGTCTTCTGTAGTAAAACAGACAACATTTTCCTGCAAATAAAATGCAGAAGAGTATCAATTTCCATGACTGCAAAAAACCCCACAGTTTTTTCACAAATTGAAACAAGAGGCTTGGATTTGTTTTTATATTTCATCGTGGGATTTTTTGTGAAACTACTTTTTGGGATTGCTGAAAACAAGAATAAACAGCACTTTAATCAGTAAAAGCATCTTGTCCTGTGTATGCAAAGTTATCTTTAGATACCTTCTCATTGTAGGCTTCAGAAATGATTTAACTTTCCAGAATTCATTGAATATGATAGATTGGGACAATGATATTATGGCCTAACAGCTGGACTCTCTGCATGAAACAATTACTGCCAGTGAGGAAAGATGTGAGCAATTGGGTACAAGCCTAATGGAGACAGAAGGGAACATTTTCAACCCAGAGGTAATAATAGAGGGATATGATTTAATTATTTCTAAACTGAGTAAAGCCAATAAATCTTCTAAATCTAAACTAGACTTGATTAAAAATGAACTACTGAGGAAAAAAAAAAAAAAGTTTAAATTTTGAGGTTTGGAGTCAAAGTTTTTCCAGAGAGAAGACATTTCATATTAAAATGAATTCCAAAAGTATTTAGAATGCTTTTTCATTATCCTTCAAATCCATGCCATTTTTCCCCATTAAGAAGTGTTGTCCTCTCTCCTGGTGCAAAGAGAAAAATCTATTTAGAAATTCTATCCTCCCGTTTACCCCAGTAAGAAATATGGCTAAAATAATGAAAGACTTGGAGAATCTCAATATAGTATTTAACCATACTCTCAGAGGTTTTGCACACACATTGTCATGACCAGTTTCTCACACTCTTGTGAGTGGAGTTGGACATCTAATCCTATAACAAATTAACACTTTCTTGATAACAAAGGAAAAAAAAAAATCTCACGAGTTGAGACAATAAGGTGCCAGACCTTATCCCGATTCAGGCTGCTTCTTTAAGAAGATATTTTGCATGCATTACACAAAATCATATTCCAACAAAAATATTCCAAGATAATAATAATAATAATTCTGCCCTTCATGTCTTTGGTATTCAAAACCTCATGAAGTGAAAGCATTAGAAAGTAATGTTGACAGCAAAGTAGGAAAGTTTGATACAAAAAATGTATTTGAAAGAATTGTCCTACATAGTTTCTTTTTTGTTGCATAATACTAATTTGATGCAAATGTTTTGATGCAAGTATCAATTAATCTTGTGAGATGGAAGTTAAAGAAGTTCTTGTATGTTATTACCATTTGGTGATAAAAAGAGAGAAGTTAAAAACCCAGTGAAATTGGAAGGATAATCTTATAATAATCAACATTATAATGTAACTATTGATAATAAAATGAAAGTGATCTTTGGATTTGCAACTGACAAGCAAAATGCTTTTTGGCTTTTGGATGAACAGTGGGCCTTAGAAGGCAGAAAACGTCTTATGGCTCCTCAGACATCAGAATTTAAAGGGCACCAGTATACTGTACTTCCTAGATTCTGTAACACTGATCTGTTCAGTAATGCATTTGTCTAGAAAATCTGTGGAGTTCTATTCTAAGGCAGGTGAAACTATAAAGTACTCAAAGCAAATTTTACTGAAACATTTAACCAAATAAAATGAGGAGAACTTTTAAAATTATTATAGATTTCTGGACAGATGTAACAAAAACCAAGCCTAAGAAGGAGGGGAAAAAAATCTTGATCTTCAGGGGCTTTTAGTTGTTTATTCCAAAAATAAGATTCCTGAATACAGTTCCCTCTTCCACGTCCCAAAATTTCAGTCTAGATTGCCTTCCTCCCAGGAGTTCTTTATTCTGGTAAATGTCACTCCTAATCTTTGGTATTGAACTCTTCTATCTGTTAGGGGTTTTTTAATGACGGATTTTTTTAACCTACTAAAACCAAATAAATTATTTTCTCTTTATCTGAGATGAGATGAAATACACCCTGAGCAGACCTTTGGAACACGCTAAATGAGAGACAGTGGTTACCATGTTGTAGGGTAGGGCTGCCCTTTGAAGGGACCTCTTAGCAAGCTGTGGGAGTGGGCCAGCAGGAATGTCATGAAGTTCATTAAAGACAAAGTATTGCATCTGGAAGAAAGAACCCCGTTACCAATAGAACCTGGGGTCTGCCTGCCCAAGGAGCAGCTGTGCTTAAAAGGCTCCAGGGCTCCTGATGGGCAGCAAGATGAGCTGGAGTGAATGGTGAACTCTGGCAGCAGGAATGGTCGACAGCACCCTGGGTTGTGTTATGAGACTGTAAAGCCAAAGGAAGTGATGAAAACATTCCAGTTTTGGGACCTCAGGAGAAAGATTTATAATCTGGCAAGATGTCAGAAGAGAATAGTTAGGGCACTAACTCATAAGATGCACTAGAAGAGGCTGGGTGAGATGGATTTGTCATCCAGAAGAAAGGGAGAGTAAGGGTGGATATGTCTTCTGTGTTTCACTACATAAATGTGAGTTATACAGCACATGGAGCCAGACTGTTCCCTGAGGTGCCAGGTAAAAGGACATGGTGCTGGTCACAAGTTGCAGCAAGTGAAATTGCAGCTGGGTGTAAGGAAGCAATAACCCTCTTATTGGAAGAGGGAAAGACTGTGGATGTTGTCTACCTTGACTTTAGTAAGGCCTTTGACACTGTTTCCCACAGCATTCTCCTGTCAAAACTGGCTACTTGAGGCTTGGATGGGCACACGCTTTGCTGGGTAAAAAACTGTCTGGATGGCCGGGCCCAGAGAGTTGTGGTGAACGGAGCTAAATCCAGCTGGCGGCCGGTCACGAGTGGTGTCCCCCAGGGCTCGGTGTTGGGGCCACTCCTGTTTAACATCTTTATTGATGACCTAGACGAGGGGATCGAGTGCACCCTCAGTCAGTTTGCAGATGACACCAAGTTGGGTGGGAGTGTTGATCTGCTCGAGGGCAGGGAGGCTCTGCAGAGAGACCTGGACAGGCTGGAGCCATGGGCTGAGGCCAACTGGAGGAGTTTCAATGAGGCCAAATGCCGGGGGCTGCCCTTGGGCCACAACAACCCCCAGCAGCGCTACAGGCTTGGGGAGGAGTGGCTGGAGAGCTGCCAGTCAGAAAGGGACCTGGGGGTGTTGACTGACAGCCGGCTGAACAGGAGCCAGCAGTGTGCCCAGGGGGCCAAGAAGGCCAGTGGCATCCTGGCTTGTGTCAGCAATAGCGTGGCCAGCAGGGACAGGGAAGGGATCTTACCCCTGTACTGGCACTGGTGAGGCCGCCCCTCGATTCCTATGTTCAGTTTTGGGCCCCTCACTCCAAAAAGGACATTGAATGACTCGAGCGTGTCCAGAGAAGGGCAACGGAGCTGGTGCAGGGTCTGGAGCACAGGTCATACGAGGAGCGGCTGAGGGAACCGGGGGTGTTTAGTCTGGAGAAGAGGAGGCTGAGGGGAGACCTCATCGCCCTCTACAGCTCCCTGAAAGGAGGGTGCAGAGAGCTGGGGATGAGTCTCTTTAACCAGGTAACAAGCGATAGGACAAGAGGGAATGGCCTCAGGTTGCACCAGGGAAGGTTTAGACTGGATATTAGGAAGCATTTATTTACAGAACGGGTTGTTAGGTGTTGGAATGGGCTGCCCAGGGAGTTGTTGGTGGTGTATTATTACATTTTAAAAGATGCTAAAAAAGAAGACACTCTGAAAAATATTAATATTCAAGAAAATTTCTAAAATACATATTACATAGAATTCCAGTTCAGCTGCTAGAAGTTTCCAGCTTTATCTGAGCCTGTGGTTGATGGGAGATAATGGACATGTGAACAACCCTACACATGTGCACGCCTCGGCAAGGACATAGAACAAAGAACTCAGCAACCAACTCCAGGAGATGGGTTGGGCAGAGAAAGACATTGAGTGTTGCGCTTATTATCCAATCGTGAGAAGGCTTGAAGCGCGTGGACAAAGCTAACTGTCCAGTCATAAGGATTGTACCACGTACCGTTCGCGTGCACAAGAGAAACCTATAAAAGGGCTTGCTTACCTTCAATAAATTGGCATTGATTGATCATACTGGTCGTGTGTGCGTCCATAGCTCCCGCATGTGGTGACTAGTCAACAGTTAAGAAAAACAAGTATGAAAAAAAAATAGTACTTACTGTTCCCTAAATACTAAGTTATACTAAGTAAGTACTGAAATTCAAAACAGATTATCTTCTAATTTCTTTGGGTTTGCTTTTAGTATATATTCTGTTTCCTTCTTTTCAATGATTCATACACTTAATTTTTACCCTCTAGACACACACACACACAAAAATATTCTCTGGTCCCTGGAAAAAAAAAAATGCTTTTTAATAGAAAATCAGGATCCAAATATACGTAACATAGATCATTAAGCACTTTTATAAACACAGCTATAGGGGTTACATTTGGTAATGGTATTGGTATAAGAGAGTCCATTTGGAAGCTGGTATAGAAATAGGGCTATCTTTAATAGTGTCTGAAAGCTGGAGATGTAGAACTATTGCTTCTTTGTTTACAGCATTTCATGTGCTTTTGTATAAACTGCAATAGGAATAACAAGGGTTTTTTTGAGGACTGTGAGAGATATTTAAGAGAAAATTTATTTTCCTGAAGTATGGAAAGACATTGTGTGTTACTGAATGGCCACCACTGGTGACTCTCCTGCATAGCAGCATGTGCAAAGATTAGACTGTGAATGAAGCCACTGTATGTGAATTGAATGCAGAGAACTATTTTCAAGGTGTTTACCCCAGGTTGGCCTTTTAAAGTGGAAGATGACCACCAGAAAGATTAAAGGGTAATTAGGCAACTCAAAAGAGACTAAAAGAAAGAAGATGTCAGCTTGTTTTGCCAATTATTAGGCCTAGTATAAAGGACACAGCCAGCATAAAGATGAACTGATAACCAAATTGTATTTGATACAAAAGGGTCAGTACATGGGTGAGCACTGGGAGTACAAACAAGTCAGATTATACATAGTTGACATCAATCCCACTGACCCCAGCAATGACACTGCACAACCAACAATGGGTGGAATAAATGGTGAAGTGCAGTCTCCCATAGAAGGGATGGGAGACAACCGAGTCAACAAACCAAATACATAAGACCAAGGAAGCCACATACTGAATCTCTACACAGCCCACGTCTACAAAAGCCAGACCTGACTGGAGCCCAGTCCCAGGGAGGCAGGAGGCCCTTCCCCAACAGGGAACTCTGCACAGGGCATCCACCTCACAGACAGACACTGCCCCTGCCTGCAAGGGGTCCCAGCTTTTATCCCTCAGTGGGACACCTGACCCTTGGTTACTTAATGCAGACCCCTGGGGCTCATTTACCCAATGGCTCTGTCTGCAAGGCCGGCCCCACCCTGGAGGGAAGCCTAAAGGCAAACTCACCCCCCCTTTGGGAAGGACTGTGGGATCACCCATATGTCAACCTTAATTTGGGGCTTGGCGTTGAAACCCAGCATTTCACAGCTGGAAAAGAAGTAGAAGAGAAGCACATTATATTTTAAGAGGAGGAAAGACCTTGGAGTGGAAACAGCAGTAGCCAAAGCCTGATACGGCTCTTCCAGGGGTTGCCCTGTGGCATCCCAGACTTCTTGTGGGCAACCACCAGCCGCCTGTGCAGAGTTGGGGGCATGAGGATGGGGATGGGGAGCATGCCTGGGAACCCAGTCCTTAGTGTGTCTGTGGTACTTTGAGAGAAATTTTGCACAGCAGGAGTGGGGAGCTGCAGGGGCACACGCAGACCAGGAGCACCCACCTATCCAAGGGGAGATGAAAGTGTATAGTATGTAAAGGGGGGAAACCAGGAGAGGGGATACATGTGCAACCCTGAATGAACACAGGGAGGGCAAACATTTTCACGTCACTCTGTGTACGTGTGATTAGAAGGGACATTATTCACAAGCAAGATACTTATAAATTTTTAATGTTTATCAACATTTTCTATGTGTCTACTATCATGGTTTGTTTGTCATATGGCTGATATTAATCCTGAAGGTACAGTTCACTTGTTGGCAATTAATTGCATATCACTTCTTTACAAATAAACTTCTTAGATTGTGATTTATTTTTAAGTACATGAACTGAGCAGCTCTTCTCTGTGAAGTTCTGAGCCACCTTTGTGAACATAACTTGAGAAGTCAGAGTATTTCAGTGCGGCAGTCTTACTTTGATTTTTTGTCTTGTGAAAATATGAATTTTTTTTCTGAGATGCAAAGACTGAACAAACAGGAGTATGTCAGCTAATGCTAACTGCATACAGGTATGAGAAAGAATGGTAAATGAGGCTGTAAAATAGGAAGTTTCAAGTATTTTTGGTTCATAGCTCAGTAATGTATCTAACAACTATATTAAGACTAAGTGAGGAACTGTCCTTAATATTATCTATAAAGGCCTGCCCTCAGCACCAAAGAGGACAAAAAAAAAAGGATGTTAATTTTTGAGATTAAACCTCTGAGCATAATCAGAAATTTACTAACAGAGTGTATTCATCTGGCCTCTTACTGGGATCACACAGAAAATATTGTAAAGGACTAGATGACACCAATATCCATCCTCCATCAACATTATTACAGAATCCTTTTATACTTAAAGACTTACAAACTCTGAACCTAACATTATTTTTCATACTCAAGTGTATAAATAAAACCAACTGCAGAACATTTTTTTCTGTAGACCTGAAGAACAGATTAATAAAATCACTGTGAAGAATATACACTTCACTTTAATTTCTGCAAGATTCCATTTTGTAAAGTTGGTACAAATTATTTTCTTTCACATAGAATAAGAAAATAAAATTGTGTAAGTTAGCTGAGAATTAGTTCACTAATTCATACAATGCAAGTTATGTTTCTAGGGTTTTTTTGTTTTAATTCCTCTTACCAGAATGGAAAGATTTCTGGAATTCTTATACAATATATTTCATATGATTAAATTTCAGAATAAGAAAATTGATAATTGAATTCTTGTGAAGTTAAAAATATTATTCTTTCATCAATATTTTTGTTTCCATAAAATCTGCCAAAACAATGAAGGGAAAACACTCATTTCATTTCAAAAAATCCCTGAAGAAATCTTATTCATTTCATAATAACCTCTTATCTCCCCAACATACAGTTTTAAAAAAAACCCACCAAACAACAACAACAACTTGGAAAAAACCAATTTGTTCCAATTTTTTGTTCTGTTCTAATTGTAACAAAGTCAGGTGATTTACTGAAAAATAATGTAAAAGATATCAAAACTGATATTGCTTTCACTTACATCCTTCATTTTAAAATGTTAAATTTTGATGCTCTCTTCTCTGAGCTTTACCTAGACCATCTAGGCTATCTAGTCATGTCAGCTAATTTTCACACATTTTTCAGTTCTGTCCAGTATGTCTTTTCTTGACCAGTACTGAAATGGAATGATCTAGGATCACACAGAACCTTTCTATTCTTTCTTTGGTTTTGGTGACAGATACAATAGGTATTATACTTCATCAAGTTTCTGTGACAATTTATCATTATGTAAAAAACCACAACATCTTAACAAAACACTATTTTACTAAAATTAATCAGTGAATCTGTAATAACGTTATATTTATCTAACAGTAATTAAGTACTTATTACCCATTCAAAAGAAACATGGAGAATTGAAAACCAATAGAAAATAGCTAACACGAATTAGGTATAGCATACCAAAATATGTCAATTTATGTGATATATGGTTTTTTGATGCAGATTGTTCAGGTTTGTTGCTTCAAGAAAAATTTTCAGAACAAGTAACAATGAAGTGGTCATATTTTATTTGGATGGAATACATCTGTTGGTAGCACATTTTTAAAAATATATGAGATAAAAACACGATACAACCAATGGATTTGGTACCACACCGAGTTAACACTTCTAGTAAGTTCTTTATGTTCATTAATAACAGACACTATTTGATCTATGTTAAGACGCTTAGTTGATTCCTGCTCAAAAGATATTCAGGGGGGCTGCACTATACTGCATTGCTCTGCAAAATGTAGAACTGGCAGGGAATATGTCATTTGGAATTTTTTCCTGACAGAAAGCTATGTTTACAAGACTGATGTGCTTTGTACTAATTTTGTAAGGCCTGAAGTGCTAAGGCTTGGACAACAGGCCCAAGCCAGAGTTGACCTATAGATGAATCCTGTATATTTTATAACTGAGAACCATAGTGCTAGCAGGTATTGTACTAAGTTATAACAAACCACTTATGCTGATATAAAAAGGGCTAAAGCATTGAAATACTGCAGCCTGAACAACAGGCCCCAGGCTGAAGCCTCTAACTCAGTATGTAATCATTAACTAAGTATGTAAACTCACTAGTGAAAGATACAGCTTAGACAGAATATAATCAGTGGTGAGGATGAAATGCTGAATGTCTCCAACTCCCCTTGTTTAGCCTTGTTCATGGCTGAGAACCCAAGTTTTTGGCCTTGTCAGAAATTCCCTTGGTCTCCCCCCCCGAGTCTTGGCCAGGCTTTGGGTGGAATCCAACAAGAGACCAGAAATTTTCCACTCAAAACAAAGGTGCCAGCTATTCTGGCTGGTCGATCTCTGGTATATAAGGCTGGACCCGCTCACAGCGACTCTGGCAGCCTCACCTGTGGGTGGACGCCCCGCGTAGGATTTCCCCCTTGCCGGGACAGGCTCTGCAAACCCTCGCTGTGACCGGGGCTGCCCAGCCACTGCGGGGCTGGGTGATGGTGACGTGTGCGAGTGGTGAGGGATCTGTCTTAATCACTGTTCTCTCTCATGTAGTAATGATTTGATGCATTATCCTGTATTTTCCTATTTGTTGCTTTAGGTGCATTATTCTGCCTTTTCTTACTGCATGTTTTCTGTATTATGCTATTACATTTTTTAGTTATCACCAGTAAAATACGCCTACTCTTTTCACTCTGGTGTCTGAGTTTAATTGGTATCCTTAATCAGTAAAACAGCTTTCAGAACTAGGACTTCTCAGACTTTTGTCTAGGCTTTTTTGGGTCTGCATGAAGTTTTATTTTACTTTGTTTATCAGCAGGAGCAGTTTTATAATGAAAATATGTTATTACATAATAGGTTTTATTTTTGCGTATTTTTTTTATAACTGAGGTGTATAACCATATCATAATTTTAAAATTAATACTAGTAGGAAGCAACTTCTTTTGTGGAGAATTAAATATTTGTGTAATGTCATTATGTAGAGTAAAGGATAGGAATGTGATGAGAGCAAGGTGTTGGAAACGAACACAGGCGCAGGATGCAGTGTGGGGTAGACATGACATAGGATGGTAACAGTTGGGCACAGGAGGATCCTACATCCTCAATCCTATGAACAGAGCTGAAATGACAGTTTAGGGAGCTGAGCAAAACCAGCTATAAGTGTAAGAGAGGACAAAGAGCATGTATCCAGAATAACTGAAACTCTGTATACAGTAAATTAAGATTTAATGTGTCTTTTTAGATGAGTGCAGAATGAGCAAAGTATGGAAAGAGTTAGAAAGTATACAGAAGTATGCAGGTGGACCCTACAGAAGGAAACCATCAGTATCAAAGTAATGTTCCTCCTGGTGAAGGACTGGGGATGCTGTAAAGCCCCCAGCCACCCCAGTCTGAAGCCTTTGTATAACAATTATAATAGCATTGTTATTACTGAGACTTTTCCTGTAGGGGAATTCTCTTTCTTATATCTTTTTGTCTTTCCCTTTATGTTAAATGAGGTCTGGACTAATAATTCTTCATTTCAGCTGTGAAGTTTTCATCTACACTTAGCAATAAATTTCAGGTTTTGCATTTAACATGTGTTTCCTTTTATTTTTAATAGGATTTTGAATGCAAGAAAGGAACAAATGAACTCCACGGTCTCAGAGAGTCCTTCAAGACAGAGTGGATCCAGTTACACACACAGTAAGCACCAGGAAAAGCCCTTTGCTCTTCCACAGGTCAGATTTGAAAAGGAGGCATTTTCTAGCAAAACCAAAGTTTCATGTTATCATTTGAGAAGTAATCTGTAACTGAAGTTTTATAACCAATTTAAAACTTAACCAGTCACAGTATGTTCCTCAGCAAAAAGCTATGTCTCTATTGCCCTCAAAACCTCCACCAAACTAACCTGAGACAAGCCAGGACTGTCTGGTCAGAGCTCATTAATTCTGTATTTTTGGGGAGAAGTGACAGCAACAATATATGTCTCTTTATCCTTATTTAACTGAAGTAGTAAATAATGTTCTTTTGAAATAACTCACAATGACAAAGATGTAGGCCAAGATTCTCCTCACATACTTGCATGTGTCAATCAGAGGTAGGTCTATTTAAATAAATGAAGTTACACCCATGCAAATTCACTGTAATTGCAAGGACATAACATTTCAGGGATATGATGGTAGAAAGGTGTTATGTGAAAATGACTCAATTAATTTTCTCCTCTTCTCCCTAACATAGTTTAGGGAAGGGTGGTGACAGCTGAGAGGTGGGAAAAGATGTGACAAGGGACAAAGGGATGGGGGAGGAATGGCTGAACAACCATCAGTTGGCGACTCTGCTGTCAGCAGCAACTATTTGCGCTATAAATGGGCAAACACCGGTGAGCAGGATTTGAAGGCCATGTAGGGAAGAAAGGGGTGAAACACATCGTTTGAGTAACCTAATTAGGAGAGGAGAAGTTGTTTCAGGACTTTTGTGACAGGCCTGGCAGGTAGGGATCCTCTTGGCTGAAAGGAACAACTGGCTAATTTTGCAATTGCTTATTTCTGAACTTTGAATAATTCTAATGAAGTAAATGGAAATACAGAGAATAGATTAATTTATAAAAGTGTAAGCTTTGAAAAGATAAATATATTTATTCCTTTAAGAATACTTTTTTCGAGTGACTAAAAGGAACTTTGAAATTTTTAACTTTTTCTCTTTCCAGATGAGTTAAAAAATCAAATCCACTGAATTAATTGTTTCACTCTTTGCAGACAGATAATTGGATGAACAGAAACTGAAAGTGGGAATTTTAACAAAATGAGACAAACATCTTTGCACAAAGCCCCCTAGTTTAGTCAAATGATTGCATAAATAAAAATAAAAGTTAATTTGAAAACTTATTTTTGTTGAAAACTGCTTTGAGGGAGTATTTCAAATTTGTTTAATTAAGAGTGAATAATCCAATTTATGCTCACTATTAAGCCATATTATTGTATTATATAGCTATATCTGCTTGCCTTGAATACAAACTTAACACAAAGAGAAAATACCTGACAGAACCTGACCCATTACATTCTGAGTATTTCAATAGCTGAGCCTAATTTTGATGAATAAGTACCCCAGATATCCTCTTCCATAATTCTCTTTGCCCCTCCAACTTTAATTTTTTATTTCAGCTTGCTTAGTTTGCTTAAAATACATAACATTACAGGAAGTCACACAGCACTGATTTGGGTAAAATGATGTATGACGTATACATGAATATTAATGACATGATGAATGTTTATTGTAGTACATTTCCTACAGGAGCAAGGTGCACAGAAATTGGAAACCAGCATTCTTTATGTCATAGAATCACAGAAATATAGAACACCAGGCTGGAAGAGAACTCAAGGATCACTTGATCCAAACTTTCTTGTCAAAAACACAGTCTAGACAAGATGACCCAGCACCTTGTCCAGCTAAATCTTAAAAGTGCCCAGTGCTGGGGGATTCACCACTTCCCTGGGGGGATTATTCCAACGGCTGATTGTTCTCATTGGGAAAAATTTTTGTCTTGTGTCCAATTGGAATCTCCTCAGATGTAACTTGTACCCATTACCCCTTGTCTTTTCCATATGACTCCTTGTAAAAGTGGATTCTCCATCTTCATTGTAGCCATTCTTTAAATACTGAAACATGGTGATAAGGTGTACCCTAAGCTTCCTCTTCTCAAAGCTGAATTGAACCCAATTATCTCAGCCTTTCCTCGTACAGCAGATTTTCCAGTCTTTTGATCATCTCTATGGCCCCTCTCTTCCAGCCTGTCCACATCCTTTTCATATATCAGGGACCAAAGCTGAACACAGTATTCCACCTGTGGCCTGATGAGTGCTGAGTAGAGTGGGATAATGACTTCTTTATCTCTGCTGGTGATGCCCTTGTTGATGCAACCCAGCATATTGTTGGATTTCTTCACTGCAGCAACATACTGTTCTCTCATACTGAGTTTGCTGTCCACCAGGACCCCCAGGTCCCTTTCCACAGAGCTGCTCTCCAGCCAGGTAAATCTCAGCACTCCTGGATTATGTTTTCCCAGGTGCAAGACCTTGCACTTGTCCTTGTTGAACTTCATAAGGTTCTTGTGAGCCCATCCTTCCAGCCTATGCAGATCTTCCTGGAGGGTCACTCTCCCTTCTAAAGTGTCCACTTCCCCACTCAGTCTGGTATCATCAGCAAACTTAATCAGTGATCCCACCATCCAGATCACTTATGAAGATAGTAAACAGCTTTATATGCTCCCAGGCAAGTGAAAAAGAACACAAGCTCCTACGTGTTGCAACAGAAGTAGAGGCTTTTTCCTTTTACTACTGAAATTGCTGTACACAAGTGCCCCTGACTAAATAGAACATAATCTGTAAGGGTTTCAATGAAACTGGAAAAAAAGTTGAAATAAAATTCTATATTTCTTAAAAAATGTATCTTTTTGCTAAAAGCATATTGCCTGACTTGAATAAATAACATACTCTTCCAAATATAATTACTTACGGATTGAACTGAAATAGTTTACACGTCTTAAGCTAAGATTGCACACACAGGAATTACACATCTATGACACAGGCAATATATTTCCAGGGAAGTATGTGTATTATTTTTTTCACAAGTGAAACTTCAGGGATAGATCTAAATTTAATCATTTATGCAAATTCAGATTTGAAATCCAAAGATGTTATTTTTTAGAAGCTTGAATAAGAACTGGAAACCATTGTCTGGGACCTGCTCTGGTAAGCACACATTCTGTGTACCTACATGCCATTAGCAAGACTGCATCTCTCATACAGTGCCAGGGTGATGAGGCAATTGTCACTAAGGAAATACACGAGATGGTGTAGCTCTTGCTGAGGAACAAGGGTCTGGTTTATCTCTTTTTTTCTATCCTTCTGACAAGGATGCACTGACTCAAGACTGGGTATGACAGTCCACTATTTGGGAGAGCCATTCTTTGGAAATAAAGAGAAAATATCCTCTTTTAAAACACTGTCTAGTGGTGGCACAGGAACACAAGAAACCATGAAGAAAATCCCAGGAAATCTACATGTATTCTATTTTCAAATTATTCTTGTTTGATGTTTGTACATTACATATAGAGGGAAATGCACAGTTCTATAGATCTATTGGTCCAGCAGTTCAGTAACAGATACTGAAAGATCTGGATAAAGACTGATGGGTTCTTATTCTCTGTACAACAACAACTGATGGAGAGAAAAATTTCTCAAAAATCAGAAATGCTCAGCTTGAGCAGCATAAGAGAAATTTTTAACTGGATAGGAGGAGGTAATTTTCAACAATCATAAGGTTAGGACTGAAGTAAGTGCTCTGCTTTTGTAAATGAAACCATACCTGGCACCCTGCTTCCCTGCAGAGATGAGGCTATTCAAGAACACACCGAGCCCTAAGCCTTCTGAGCTGCTCTCCCCCCTCTCAGACAGGAGTTGCATTGCTTTTAAGCATAGATGTTGCCCTGACCTACCTGCCCTGCTGTTCTCTGAGTGGTAGCATAAGAAACAATTTTCTTGCACCTCCAGACTGTCATTTACTATCAGTGAATGCCTGAAATGCACTTGGATTTAACCCAGATAGACAGAAGATAGTGAGTAAAGAATAAGGGATCAGGAAAATTTATTTGAAAGGTAATGTATTTAAATCCTGTGTCAAGTCAGTGTTCATGAGCTTATTGCTGGGCTGTCATGGTCAGTTTTGATAGACAGTGTAAAATGCCTGTTGACAAGTGAAGGAGCTACAGTATGAGTCAAAATCCAGGAAAATTTTATTTCCTGTGATGTTTCTTTAGATAAAAGAGACTAGTAAAATGTATAAAAAGCCCCTTACTCCTTAATTTTTTCATAAAGTGGCAAAAAAATCAGGTGTTACTGAACTGTATCTTAGAGCCTTAAAAACCATCTTATAGGAACAGAATTAGTAGGAAGGACAATCAGTTTGACTTGTACTGTACAAGCTGCAAAAATGTTTTTATTAAAAAAGACTCCCCATTTCAATTATTGAATCTAACCAATACACAAACTACTTAACAATACAATGACTAAATACCTTTATAAGGAATCTTCTAAAATGAGGGAAAAAAATCATAAACATTCTGCAAAATTGATGTCTTCATACCAAGTATTTTATTTCTTCCGGGGAACTTAATTAAAGAAGACTACCACATTGACAAATACATTGTATGTAGTGTTTAGCTATATCGATAAAAATGGGGAAAAAATCAGTATAAACTCAAAAAATATAACTAGGAATTATTGAGTTTCATAAATCCACGTGGTCTCTATGCTTTTTGTATAAAGGAATAATAAAATTATCTTCCATGCTTTCAAACCAAAAAAGAGTAGAAAATAAATAAATAAAACTATTAACTTGCTTTTTGTTTCATTGATCCATCAATGAAAGTAGCAGAAACAGATTGATAAACTCTAATTTGCTTATATAGGGTTATGTAACAAATATCGAGGAACTTGTGAAGCATGCATATATGCCTTTTCTGCTTAAGAGAAAAGTTTACTGTAAAAGGTCTCCACTGTAAGTTAACATGATAGAAAGAAGTCAGCTACCAGGAAGACAAGAGGTCCTGGTTAACCTTTAGCAGAAATTGAAGAGGAAGCTGCTTGTCAAAGTTGCTGTGTAATCATAACTACAAATAGTTAGAGGGTCCAGCTGCTTTCAATCAATGCTTTAAATCCGCTTCTGAGGACCTGATCAGTGAACTTGTTCCTTTGCCCAAGACCTTAACAAAAGTCTATGGAAATTCTTGCCATAAGGAGACAGTTAATCAATTAGAAAGAGCAGAGAATGATCAGAGCAAGAAAACAAAGTCAATTACAGGTCAACTAGCAAGCTTAATTTCAAAATAGCTATGCCAATGCATAGCCATTGTCATATAAATTGTATCAGAATGGTGTTCCTGGTAGAGACAGGGAAGAGCTAGCCTTATTGAACCTTCATGAGAACATTGTTCCTTTTATGAAAGCATTATAAATTGCAGCAGACTTTAATATAAGGGAGTTGTATCTGATAAACTAGAAAATTCCTCTGATCCTGCCTTATTTATTTACAGTCTTAAATTTTAACATTTTGAAATATTTTAAAGGATCACCTGCAAAGAAAGGAATCCATGTCCTTAATACCAAAATCCACTTCAGTAAAAATCAGTATAAAAAAGAGATTAATCCAATTTTATTTCAAATTGCAAGGCCCAAGAACTCAGCTTTCAAATTTAAATATGGATGTAAATATATTCATAAAAGTTTTTTTAAGAGCTTTGGTATTTTGTCATGGCAGGGTGCTTAATGTTGGACATTCAATGCTGGTGTTGCATGACAAGGCAAACTCTTTGCTAACAAAAGTGAAGTAAGGGCTCGAGTTCATGTGCCATGCATACACCAGAGCCTTCTTCCCATTGCACTTAAGTTTTCTTTCCATTAGGTATTGTTTTACTTTACAAATGAACTGTATTTATTTTGTATTATTTTGATTCTGTAGAGTAAGTATAAGTCTATAACTTGTCTGTATATAAGAAATACAACATATTTCCATTCTTTAAAACCAACCATTTTTTTTCTTTTCAGCATTTATTTTTGTTTTAGGATATTGTAAACTTGTAGGAATTAGGAATAAAGGATAATATGGTTGCACATTTTCAGCTGTTTATAATTTTCTTGGCTTGAAAGAGAGCAAAGCATCGGTTTTCTTCATTCAGTTTCCTTGGCACCAATGTGGGACTGGGGAGTGAATAAAGGATAGATAATGTTTACCTTATAGTCAGTGTTTTAAAACAGTGACTAGTGGTTTTCATGACACTTCTCATTGTGCAGGTCAAAAAATCACAAGAAGGACTGACTTCAAAGAAATGTGTTCTGGAGATTTCCATTAGGTATCTCAAACAATAAATTTACAGTAAAGAAAATTGAATCATCAGCTGATTCTCAGTCTTTGTGTAACTTGGTACATTCTTCAAATCTCCCAAAATTACTTTGGAGCCTAAGTCAACTCATGATATCAAAAATATCTGTCAGTTGGAACTGTAAAACTTTCCAATCTATCTGTAATATTGTATTTCTTTATCACTGCTAGGACAGCCCAGGATAGAAATCTTTGTCTCTACATATACACCATTATTTTATTTGTCACATCTGTTCCTATTAATGAAATTGTATCTTCTTGGGGTTTTTTGTTTGTTTGTTGTTTTTTTTTAACTTTTCTAGTGTTTTGCCTACTACTAAGTATTGCTTTATTATGCAGATTTCAGGTATTATATATCACAATGACTTGTGATATTTTGGTTGGAATAAATGAAACATTCATTTGATAATTATTTATGAGTTTTCACTAAGAGCAGAATGTTGTGCTTTTTTATTTTTACAAAATGTGGAACCACAGCAATGATATATGAATTCTAGGATTTCTGAAGAAAAAACAAAGTTGGGAAACTGCATTTTTTATGTAGGTCCCATGACAAGCTGAAGGAGCCAAACTTACTTCAAAGGCTCACCTTTCAGTCCTATGATCTACAATGTGCTGGAAGGAGCTCAGTGACGCTGAGTGAAAGAGAAGGTTAATCTGAAAAGAATGTGAATCTGAACTTGTTGATTTTGCCTTTGAAGTTAGACAGGTGTATTTTCCACTTCAAACTGAATTTTTTGCATATATCTAAGGCTCCATTTTATAGTAGGACACCATCTTTATTGTCTTGCCCAGGACAACCCTGTTGTCAATGTTGTTCTAAGAAGGAAGGGCTAGAGTAAGTTGTCAGTGCAGAAGCAGCTTGAGGATTCATTATGAAGTGCTAAGGCTTGGACAACAGGCCCAAGCCAGAGTTGACCTATAGATGAATCCTGTATATTTTATAACTGATAATCATTGTGCTAATAGGTATTGTACTAAGTTATAACAAACCACTTATGCTGATGTAAAAAGTGCTGAAGTGTTGAAGTATTGAAGCCTGAACAACAGGCCCTGAGCCGAAGCTGCTCAGTATGTAATCATTAGTGAAATATGTGTGCTTGTTAATAGAAGATGTAGCTTAAACATCATAAAACATGTCTATCTTGAATATATCCTTATTTTTCTTTTTGTGTAGGCAAGATAACAGGGCCATGGAGACAGATGTTTGGCCTTGTGACCTGATGTGTGACCTTGCTCATAAATCAATTAGATAAGGAAGAAAACTCCCTTAGCTTCTCACTTGAGCCCAGGCCAGGTTCTGGGGGAATCTAATGTGAGAGTTAAACCAGATGTTTCCACTTAAAACAAAGGTGCCAGCTATTCTGGCTTGTCGATCTCTGGTATATAAGTCTGGGCCTGTTTGCAGTGACTTTGGCAGCCTCACCTATGGGTGGATGTGGTAGTGCAATCCTTATCCCTCCCTGCCGGGCTGCTTGGTGTCAGGTGTGATTCCATCCGCATTGCCCTAAGCCATACACCAATCTGTGGAAATAAGGACTGATAACCTTGACGAGCCTGGCTCCTGCCCCTCCCAGTTTCTTGGAAAAGGTTATAATGGCCCATCATCTCCTGATGGCCTGACACACCTGTGCCTGGGATGTGATCAGATGGAACAATAACAGGGTTGCATGTTATTCAAATTCTTGTGCAACTGCCGGAAGGCACCAGATAGTATTTGACAAAAGTCAATTATCTTGGATCTTATAAACTGCGACCACCAGAGACCCTTTGAGCTCTCCTGGATTGCAGCAGCCTGTGACCAGCATCTTCCCTGAGCTGGGACACCTCTCAGGTGGTGTCTGCTCCAGACAGAAGGCCAGGGCAAAGTCCACCATCCTGAGTCTCAATTATCACCCATTGAGGAATGCCAAGGCATTGTGAGTATTTGCTCTGAACTCGAGAGGGAAATTTTCTTTGAGCTAGCTTCTATTTCACCTGTTTATTGGTGGGTGTGTGTGGGGGTATGTACCCTTACCCTTGTTCCTGTGTGTTTGTCCCTTTTGTGTTCATTTTACTGAATCCAAATACCTTTGTTTCTGTAGGTATATGTCTGGTTTGTGTATGCGCGTGTATATATGTGTATAAATTAAGGTACTGTTAAGTAAGTTAGAGTGAATATTGTCATTTTAGAACCTGAATAAGTCACTTTTTTTTTTCTGAGCTATTTTGTATTGACAAATAGTTGTTAGATATTAATAAATCTAGATTATTTTTATTAGATCATTACTGTGTCAATACTTTCATCCGCAACAGTGGATGCACTGCATAGCATTTCCCGCTTGCCGGGACAGGCTCTCCAAACCCTCTCTGTAACCGGGGTTCCCCAGCCATTGCAGGTCTGGGTGATGCTAACGTGTGCAAGTGGTGATGGATCTTTCTTAATGACTGTTCTCTCTCTCATGTAGTGCAGAATTGATGTCTTACCCTGTATTTTCCTGATTGTTTGTTTTAAGTGCACTATTCTGTCTTTACTCACTGTATGTTTTCTCTATTACACTGTTACATTATTTAGTTACCCCCAGTAAAATACACCTAGTTTTTTTCACTCTAGCGTCTTGAGTTTAATTAGTGTCCTTAATCAGCAAAACACATTATAAGAAAGAGGGAGCAATCACTACTCACAACCACAACTTGACTTGTCTTAACAGTCATCATCATTAGAAATGTTGACTAAGGGCTATTAGAAATATTTGACAACTTATAAAAGTATGAATTGGTTATTTCTGACTTTAGTCACCACAAGCTGAAGACAAAGGGCATGGAGATGCCCCATTGCCAGAGGTCTTTTGACCCGCTACATCAAAACAGTATTTGAAGATGTATATTCTGTGTTACAGAATTAAAGGCTCATCAGCTCTACCACAACACTGGTGAAATCAGAACATTTTTACAGGTAAATGCTTATCAATCCGCCTGACTACTTAGTGACTGATGGTAATAACTCTCAGTGCAAAGACATTTCTAATTACATTAAGTATGTGCAGAGTTAGGTTTATCCACAATTGAAGGATTTGGATCTGGATAGACTGAGTTCTGTCTTATGTGTACACAGACTAGTGTTTTGTGCTGAGTTAATTGGGGTTTAGGAGTTTTTTTTATTATTGTGCATTCAGTGCAGAAAGGCAACAAATTCATAACCATGGAAAAATTATTTGACCTTGAATAATATCAGTCAATAATAGCTTTAATATTAACCACCGTTTGTACTTCTAATATTTTAATATATGTTAATGAAATAATTTTACATGATTTGGCAATAATGATTTAATACTTCCATCTGAGATACATATATGTTAGAAGAGAAGCTTGGAAAATGAGTTTTAATAGTTTCAGTAGTTATTTCAAAAGATAAAATAATTATTTGCTGAAATAAAAACAACCAAATTATTACTTGCATTATTAATGGTGTCATAAATACAGCTTACTTTGTAACTGGGAGATGATGCAGGAAAGGCTTGATCACATTCTTTTTAGATAATCACAAAGGTCCTATTTATGCTTTAAATAAGTCACCTTTACGATGTGAAAACTGAAACGGGAGTTATGTGCTTTTCTAGGGAGATTATTTTGTCAAGCAGCAAGACTTACTTTTGGTGTTAATTATTTACCATACTTGGGAATACTCAAGGGGTTGTAAAGCCTTTGAGAGTTTGTCTGAATTGTCAGCTTTTGTCTTAAAAATGGCTGGCATCTTTCCGGCAATTTAAATTATTTGTTAAATAGCTTATGTGCCCCACTTTGGGGTTTCTTTGGTGGTAGTGAGCAATAGTGTCATATAGCAGCTCATCTTTACTAACTCTGCTGGGTGGGAATTTTGTCAGGTTTTGCCTTCCAGGAGGTGGGCTGTTTGCTGCAAATGACTGTGAATGTTGCCCAGAAAGATAAGTGGCTTCAGATATTTTATAAAACATCTGCTTTTCAGATTAAAAAAATAAACAAATCTTCCTACTTTGAAATCACTGCAAAAAGCTGTTCCCACTGCAGTGGCTGACATCTCACATGAAGTCTGGGACAGTCTTCTATCTGAATTAAACTGAAAACTAGATCAAGTGTAAAACCCAGATTTTACCCTTCGTTGTTAAAATCACAAAAAAAATCTCATCAGTCCAATACCCAAGTAACACCAAGGCTGCTCTACTGACTCTTAGAACAAATAACTGCAGCAAACACTGTGTGGGGCTGTGGGCACCTATGCTGGCTGTGAGGTATGATGTGGCATGCATTCTGAGGGAGGCAGGCTGTGTCTGGCAACTGCCCACCATGCGACATCTTGTGAGCAAGTACAGACACACCCTGGCACTGAGCATCCCATAGCTTGTGCAGCAATGCCAGTCAGAAGGGCAGATGGGACTTGTGTGACGTCAGGCTGATGGGAGGACCAGGTTCTGTGTGACTACTGTAGGTAGAGGAAATGCAGGAAAAAAATCTACAGTCAGCAAACTATCACTGGGTGTCCCTGGGCACATAGATATGAAAGAACAGCATTCTGCTCTCTGACACCATGTTCAAAACATATATAGAGAGCACATTTGATCCAGAGGACAATTCAGAGCACTGTTTTTTGGAAGACAGTGTAGATTTCTGCCCCACCAAAATCACTCTTGGTCACAAAAGACTAAGAAGGACCTAAGTGAAGAATATGAAGCCATAATGGATTTAACATAAAGACAGCTAAAGGCAAAAGCAGATTATCCTTTAAAGATCTTGAAAGTATTGGTGCTGAAAAAACTCACTGATGAAAAAATTATTTGTCTTGGTTAGTAACTGTGACTTATTTCATATTATTCCAATCAATAAAAAATAAATCTGTTAGTTAATCACCAAGTTATTATTGGACTACACTTACTCTCACCATTACATGAACATATCTGACAGACTGCTCTTAAACAGCTGCATTTAATTTAGTAGCATTGTTCAATGAATTTTAATTTTATTTTAGACTCATGAAGTGTAGACTGATCACATAATTTGCTCATGTGTATCTGGTTGTTAGTGCTGATGAGGACCTAAAATAAAATCTATATAGACAATTCTATGTATAATCAAATATTAGTATTGAAATAGTTACATCCAGGGGCAGAAGGAAAAAGAAGATGCAGAACTCTGTCTATGTAAAATCTTAGTTGTTAAGAACATATACATATGGGAGACCTGCTGGGTCTTGAAATCCAAGTCCCTTCCTATTGCCAGAAACTCAGTATTGTGATGTTTTTAATAAATGGGTCTTCTGCATAGCAGCAAGGGAAAAGTGAGATCTTGCACCCATTTTCCCACTATGAATATGTTTGCATCTGGTATTGTTCACTGTGTATTTTTAAATCATTTCAAGAATGGAAGACATTCAATAAACGTACAAAATATAAATAACTAGATATGTTGCATACACATAGCAATTAAAGAGCTTCACATGGCCCATGAGTCAGTTTGTCCACAATCTTCTATAATACTTGGTGTATAATAAGCCACTTCAGTGTCTTGAAACTTCATCTATATATGTGACACAGAGTCATATTTATGCCATATATTCATACAGTATTCACTGTCCAGGTCTTCTCTCTGCGTTTACCTTATTATTAGCATTTTGGTAAATGAGATTACAGGTTGGATATATTACCACCTAACTGCAGTCTCCTAAAGATTAGACATCTAGCCTAAGCTAATTGTCTTCTGTTTCTCTATAGGTAATGATTGCAGATCAGTATCTTACTGAAATCCATCCTGACTTGCTTCCGTAAGGCATCACTTTACTACAGGAACACAGATAATTAAGCTACAGTTGGGATCTAAAGCTAAGTGAATATGACCTTCTCTCTAGCTTTGATTGGGACCACAAAAGGGCACCTCTGGGAGCTACACACAGACCTTGGAGAAGTCCTTTTGTTTCTTAAGGGCTAAAAGAGACTATTCCCAGAGAAGATGACTTAGAGTGCTGAGCTGCTGTAACTAACATCCCAGAAAATGGTTTTGGCCCAGACTGACTTGTGTCCTGCAGAGTCTTTAGCATCAACTCAGAATATACCAAAAGCTAGAACCTAGTCCAAAGAGTCATTTTGGATATGTCAATCTTGATTTAAAGAGCAGAAGATTGTAATATATGAGTGAGTGTGCAGGCACATGTTAGTTGATCTGCAGGGTTGGCCAGCATCCCAGAACCACTTAACTGACTTACATTGCTGCAGTTATGCCCATCCAAAGGATTCTGTTTATTTGTTTGCTTCTGTTTAAGTCTAGAATTAGGTCCTTAATTTTATAGTACTTACTACATATCTGGAATTAGGACAGATGATATCATCTAACACTTTTACTGGATTTTTTTGCAGATAAAACCATTTTTTAAGACAGTGCAGTTAAGTGCATGAGCTACTAAAATAAGTATTAAGTTATTGTTCCATTCAGTCAAATCCTTGTTGACTACCTTTCTTTTTCTTGGGAACAAATTTTCTAATTTAAGTCATTGTCCACATAATCACAGAATCATCTAGGTTGGAAAAAACCTTGAAGATCATCTAGTCCAAACATCAACCTAACACGGACAGTTCCCAACTACACCAGATCCCTCAGCGCTATGTCAACCCGACTCTTAAACACCTCCAGGGATGGGGACTCCACCACCTCCCTGGGCAGCCCATTCCAACACCTAACAACCCGTTCTGTAAAGAAATGCTTCCTAATATCCAGTCTAAAAATTCCCTGGAGCAACTTGAGGCCATTCCCTCTTGTCCTATCGTTTAAAAATAGATGAGTTAGAGACTCATCCCCAGCTCTCTGCAACCTCCTTTCAGGTAGCTGTAGAGGGCGATGAGGTCTCCCCTCAGCCTCCTCTTCTCCAGACTAAACACCCCCAGTTCCCTCAGCCGCTCCCCGTACGACCTGTGCTCCAGACCCTGCACCAGCTCTGTTGCCCTTCTCTGGACACGCTCGAGTCATTCAATGTCCTTTTTGGAGTGAGGGGACCAAAACCGAACACAGGAATCGAGGGGTGGCCTCAGCAGTGCCGAGTACAGGGGTAAGATCCCTTCCCTGTCCCTGCTGGCCACGCTATTGCTGACACAAGCCAGGATGCCATTGGCCTTCTTGACCCCCTGGGCACACTGCTGGTTCCTGTTCAGCTGGCTGTCAATCAGCACCCCCAGGTCCCTCTCTGACTGGCAGCTCTCCAGCCACTCCTCCCCAAGCCTGTAGCGCTGCTGGGGGTTGTTGTGGCCCAAGGGCAGCCCCCGGCATTTGGCCTTATGGAAACTCCTCCAGTTGGCCTCAGCCCATGGCTCCAGCCTGTCCAGGTCTCTCTGCAGAGCCTCCCTGCCCTCGAGCAGATCAACACTCCCACCCAACTTGGTGTCATCTGCAAACTGACTGAGGGTGCACTCGATCCCCTTGCCTAGATCATCAGTAGAGATGTTAAACAGGAGTGGCCCCAAAACTGAGCCCTGGGGGAAATGTAGAAAACCTTATATATACCTCTTTCCTCTTCCCCTAAATAGCCTTTTGTTGTTAAATTATGATTCCTTAGTTGTTATGTTCCTTTGTACATTTACCTTATTAATCTTGATTTTGACTGATCAAGGATTGTTTTTTAATAAAATTGATTATGTTTTACTCAAAGACTAGATTTATTGATCTTTTTAGAGCACCATGGCTTCTAATTGACTGTTATTTGTGAAGTGCTCTGTGAACACATTATGTGAATGAATAACTGATGGGCTTTTCTTGGTATTAATCTTTATAGTGATTTATTGCATACTCATGGTGTGGCGCACTTAACTACTCAAAATTTTTGTCTTCTCAAGGTAAATTTCACTTTTAACATCAAGGACAGGGTACTTCTAATTAATAAATTAATTTTTGTGGCAATTGAAATATTTTTCTTTATCCACTCATATATTTTCTATGTGTTTCAAAATACTGGTTATATGCATTATATTGCTATTTTATTTCTTATTTAACATGCTTGCTTTAAAAGATATTTTACCACCCCAAAATTTCATTCAATTTGGGAGACTAAAGACGTGTTCTGAGAACCTTGAAAGAAAATAATCAATCTTATACATGTTGAATGATAAAGTACCAAAAATATGATGAGTATTTGAAAGTTTGAGTGTGTGATGGTGGATGTGTTCTGTATCTTTTGCAAGGTGTACCTGCTTCGCTAATGTTCAGAAAATTGTTAAAAAAGATGAATGAGAATTCTCAGGGGTCTTGACTGTCATGGTAGTTAGTGACAAAACTGGCAAGCTCTAAAAGCAGGAGTTGTAGTGAGCATCATTGTAGTAATAAATAGGAAACCAGATTGGACAGAGTCACAGCAGAGCAGCTGTGCAGAAATTATTACAATATAATTATTAAATACTCAAATTTTCCCCAGACATTCACCTTAACACGAACCTATAAGCAGTATGTTCGGTAATATAAAGGCTATTACTTAAATCATGTTTATTCTTTTGTGATCAACATGATATGACAATGGTCTGATGAAAAACACATTAAAAGAGTCTCTGAAAACTTGTTTTTCCTTCATCAATGGCATCAGTTTCAAGCTAAACTTCCTTAAATGCCAGCAGAATTCTTGTGATATGTGGCAATTATTACAGTATTAGTGATTTATAAACTCCCTGGTGAGTGAAAGTAATTCTGTCTTGTTCAGTCTAGGCAGATGATGAAGATGACTGAGGAGGGGAAAAGTCAAAGAGTTTCCTGAGATTCTGGAATGGATTATAACTGGTAATGTTATTATACTTAGACAGTTAAAATAACTTTTCAATATACTGAGCATGACAAAAGAAGGGATTGTGTTAATATCAAAGCTGACTACTGCTAGCAAAAGTTCAAATGTATTAGCATTCATCTGTGTCCTGTCATCCTGGCTTTTCTTCATCTGCATTGGAGATTGAATTGTAATATATATTTATACCCAAATCCAGTGCAGGTGGTAATGTGAATATGTACACCTTCCAGAGCTCTAAACTGAACATATGCTACAGTTTAGAAAGGAACTTTGTGACAAAAGTGCCGAAGTGATTTAACTACTTTCAAAAGCAGAACTGGAATTTTAAGGTGTTAATGGGAATGAGAGCTACACAGTTTCTATATTTAGATTTGTTATGGAAGTTTTTAAGTCATCCAGAAGCAAAAATCCTAGTGTAAAGGGATTTTAACATTCTCAGACATACATATGGTTGAAAAAAGTGAGACTTGTGTACATCTGAAAATGTTCTCTTTATACTTATCTATACATAGTCAACAACAGAGAATGGAAGTAGGATCTGGTCCAGGAGAGTCTTTGGTACCAACCTATGAACTTCTATCCAATGTCACTGAACCCTGCAACAAACAGATTGCTGGGCGCTCTTCTTTAGCTTCTTGTTTTGCTATGCTGTGATCTCATGCAAAAAAAAAAAAATCATCTGCTATTTTTACATGAACATTCACAAAATGCAAAGTGGCCATGAAAGATTTCTTTCTTATGAGAGGCAGTAAATGTGGAGATGTTGTGAACCACAAAACACAAAGGAAATATTTCCTTTTAAGACAGCAAAATCAGCCAAACTCTTGGGTGAGCAGAGTCAGTTAGAATAAAATAATTTTTCTGTCTATACTCTTATCATTCTTGATCTTATGAACCACTTATCTTACTAACATGATATCTTATAAAGCCCTTATACTGCTACTGGTCTATCTATTTTTTAAATAAATTCATGTAAAAAAAAAAAAAAAAAAGGCAAGAAATCCTTTGCTTAGGATCACAGCACTCAGAGCAGCAAACAATGAGGTTGGAGAAGAAAGTACCCAGCAATCAGTGTGGGGCAGGGTGTGCATAGCAGCAGGGTTCAGGGGTACACCCCATGGACACACAGAAGTTCCCCTCCCTTTGCAGTCCTCCTGTCTTGGACTCCCCACCCTTACTTTCCTGTGCCCTTACACTCATGCTTCCTAATACTTCTGTGCTACATGGTCAAGCTGCCTTTGCTTGTCCCCCACGTTACTCCATGACACTCTTTCTCCTCCCAAGGAATCCAGTTTCCTTAGAGGATTCCTTTGCATGCCTTCCCTCCTACGCTCCACATCCTTCTACATTAGATTTCCCTTCCTATATGGCACTGCCATCTTTCTCCTCCTGCCTTCCAATGGGCACCAGTGCCACCCCTCCATCAGTGGCACTGACCACTCCTCCTCCAAAGGGTTGTCTGTATGTCCCTTCAAGGGAAAAGCCACAGCTCCTTTTCCTGCTCTATGACTTCCAAAAAAACCAGAAAAAAATAAAACAGATTTATGGCACTCCTATATTTGTAGGACATGACAGTATTTTCCAGGAAAGCCTAGGAACATCACTAAGCTCTATCTACTCACAATGTATATGTTAAAAATCAACTGTTGACACCAAATAATGAGGATGACTGTCCATATTCACTTTCAGACTGAAAAATAGAACCTAATTTCTTACTACCGGAGGAACAACATTCCAGGATAGTCTTTCAGCAGCAGAATGGAGCTGGAATATGAAGGCAGAGACTGGCCAGTTAATGAAAGTCATTCTGTGACAGATTTGCCTGCTGGAGCTGAGGACCCCACCCAATGATTCAGGAAAACCCTTCAACTCCTGCGTTGTGTCATATTCATCATTTTGACTCTCTTTCTACTTTGAGTTCCTATGTTCTGCCAGGCAAATTCTGTGTCTTCTTACTGTGTCTAAAACCTGAACTAAAATTTAGTGCTGTATAAATAAAAGTGATATTCACTTATGGCCCACATTAAATACAGTGTAAACTTCTCAACAGGATTGTTATATCAGCTCTTGTCTTGCCTTTCTTAATAGTAATATAGCTTCATGATAAGCGCAAGCAGCAAGGGATAATATAGTGTCTGCTTTATGTTGCTGGAGGCAGAATAGAGAGGTTTATCTTCACATAGGTTTGAAAAACTGATGGAAACTGCTTTGAAATTAACCATAATAAGAAATGCAAGTATCATGTGGTGTTTTGAGCGTGCTGTCAGATAATGGATGTTCTGCAGGGTATATGTAAAACAATAAGCATAAAATGTTAACTAGAAGTTGGCATAGATAAAGCTAAAAATAATAATAAAGACCTCCTCAGTATTGAAAACAAACCAGATATGATAAAAGTAAATGATAAAAATAAAAAGACTTCATAGGAAGATAGTTGCAAAAAAATCTATTAAATAATGGATATCTATAGCAGTTTTGATTTTGACAAGAAACTTGATGAGTTTTTTAGAGTCTTGTGGAATATACAAAGAATAATATTTCAAATAAATTCAAAGAATGGGCGAGACTAAAGCTGTGTTATTCAGCTCTTTGTATTATAACGACATCTATTGTTTTATCATCTTATTAAAAGACACATCTCTTCACTGACAGATGTGCTCATCACATCTATGATCTGGAATAGGGCTTACGTTGTTTTTTTTTTCTGTAATGGCCAATGAGCAGACCTACTCTAATCAATCATCTGTGATTATCAGATTCTCACAGCAAAGAGTTTATCCAGCTGTCCTATCAGCCTCTGCCTTAAGAAAAGGGAACCTTTCCTAAAGAAGCATATTTTGAGACAAGTGGATATTTTTTTTTTTTTTCCTTTTTTTCTGAACTCAGAGGTGAGCTTGTATATTCCTCATTCTTCCTTAATTATCTTTCTCATTTATCTCTTAAGAAAACTCAGCTTCAATGCTGACATGAGATTAATGCAGTAATCAGTGCATTTTTTTCCATACCACTGCAAATATACATTTTAAAAATGGTTATCATGGCCCATCATGTACTTTTTTCAGTGGGACTAAACTCAGCACTTTAAACCGTGAGATTTACTTTCTTATGATTAGCTATGTTTTTGTGGAAAAGAAAATTAACTATTACTTTAGAGATGTATTGACTTACATGCTAGTGCCCAACCAGATGATATTTTTATCCTGTATGAAGACAATATATAATGAGGAATTCAGCAACAATAATGGTTATTTTGCTATCTGCTCTCTTCCTGATGCTTATCAGCTCTTGAAAAATTATGTAATCCACTGCCCCCACCTTAATTTGGTTCATACTGATTACCGTGACATGTGTAACACTGCTCAAGGGTTTTTCTTTGTTATATTTTTATATTCTCTCATGTCTTCTTAATAACACTGTTCAGCTTCACTGATATTAACAAAACTCTGCTATATGTCAAATCATAACTATTCTCTCAAGGGTTAGTTTTGCATCTCCCAGTAGTATTACTTGGGGTTTATTTTTCTTATTTCACCTCAGTCTCACTTGTTACCAAAGACTTGTCTACATTTTCAAAATTGAAGCAGCCTGAGATGAAACTTTTCCATAGTTTTAATTTTCATTTTTTCTCTTCTGCTTGAAAACACATTTCATTTTGTGTCCATATAAACATGGGGGAAGTATTTAACATAATTGTACTACATCAGCAATGGTCTGTGTCATATCTGGATTGCGTAGTTCTTTATTCATAATATTACCTATTTAGATTATCAATATTTTTTAATCTCTTTCTGTGAAAGCCTTATGTCTATGGTATTAATTGCTAGAAGTCTTCTGGTTTCAGTTATTTTTTGGGGAGTTTTGTCAAAAAGTTGCCATTAAAAAGGTTATAGTGACACATTTCTTGAGCCAATGATCTCTTTGGGGATTGAATGTGGTGATGCTGGAAATTAAAGTTACAGACTTCATCCAGGAGTGGAACTCAATAACAATTTTCACAAAAGGAATATCTGCTTTGCAGGAGAAAACTCATGTAGCAGAAAAAAACATGCAAAAAGTATGGGTCTGAACATGGTGGATTGAAATTGCTAGAACAGAACCAAAGATATTTGAGTCTTAATATTTCCCCTAACAAAAGAATAACCTGTGAAACACAGATGTTTAGTATCTTATCCTTTTTACTGGCTTTTTCATCCATTTATGTCAATCACTTCATGAGCTCAAGAGACAAAAGCCTGTGTCATAAATCAAGATCTTTCAAACTGGCAGATGAACTCTGTGAATAATTATTTCATCTGATGAACTATGTTTGTAATTTGTTTCTGGAAAATCTTAGGAATTACATTCAAAGCCACATTTTTACAGAATTTTGTGGGTAACATTAGTATAGGAAATACAAACTTGGAAAAATCAGGGTGACAGTGAAATCAAAGGATATTTCAATCTTCCTTATGGGTTTGGGAAATACATTTAAATGTCTGTCAGAGATCCAGAGACCCTAAGGATTTCATGTGATGATGTCCTGAAGTCACATGTACTGTATGCATACTGAGCCCTTGCACTATTTTTTAATAGCTTTTCCTGCACAATCTCTAGTTTCTCAGCATCCTCTTCAAATTATTTAAGATGTCTCTGTTGGTACCAATCCATTATATTGATTTTATCAGTACTGTGTACAAAAGGAGGACTATCTCCCTAGTCCTTTCTACCCTGCTTATATGTTCAGGATCATGTTAATTACAGGTTTGCACTGGAAGCTCCATAATCTCTACATTTTTTCTTTCCAGAAATACAGCCTTCTATTCTTGATGGCTACAGTCAAGATTTTCTCTCACTTGGCCTTAGCCTTCTCAAATTTACTTTTTTTTTTTTTTTTTTTTTTTTCCTAAGTAACCTGGATTCCTACTTCTGTGAATGGACAGAGATGGTTACCTACAGAAGTTGATTAATCCAGTGCTAAGATACATGAATTGACTGCAAACTATAACATAGCCCACAAACCTTCATATGAGGCAGTTAATGATAGCTAAGATTACTTATCTTCTAGGGGAAAATTAGAACTAAGCCATTTTACATTTGTCTCTATTCAGATGAATATGTTTAAATGAATCCAACTTTCCAAGCAACCTCACAGACCAGTACAGGCAGAGCAGTATCTTTCCCATCACTCACAGAAACACCAACAGCACTCACACATACATGAGTAGCACAGACCACCTTGTCCTTTTCAGCCAGTTATGTCGAAGTCCTAGTAGCAGACCCTTACTCTTGAGTCCATCAATCAGAGACCCAATTGTTATTGCCTTCATTATCTCTCAGTAGGATCTCTGTACCTTGGTATTTAATTTATTAGTTTTCCAGTCTCTTGTCTTTGTTTCTTATGTTGAATAGCTGTTAACCAGATATCATCAAAACCCACATGTCCTTCCTTATCAGGTTTCTACCTGTCTTTACCTTACATATATGCTTACAATCCTGTTATAATAAAAAAGAATCCCACTTTTTCAGCATCTTTCATTTGAGAATCTCAAAGCATTTAATGAAAAAAAAAGAATGAATAACATAATTAAGCCATGTAATTTCCTGTGATGCAGACATCTCATATCTGAAAGGTGAAGAAAAAGAAGCCCAGTTTTATCTTGATTGAATTCAGCTGAGGTCAACAGAGTTCAAATGGTGTGAATTTAGCGTGAGAGGTCAAATTTATGAAGATTTTCCCAGGTGCTTAAACCCAGTTAGATTCCTTGGTAACCAAGCTTATTTGATTGTGCCATATTCCTGAAAAACATGATATAAAGATGAGACTTCTGTAACATCTGCTGTAACTAAAAATTGTGCAAGAAAAATCTCAGTACATACTTCTTTTTTTTTTTTTTTTTACTTTTCATGGACTGGATTAATTACCTAGACTTTGAAGATGTAGGTGTAGAGGTTTCTTTCTATAAAACAGAATTAATTCTCAAGATGTTAAAGATCATTATGAAAGGAGAGTATTGACTCTCATGAAAACAGCAATTATTCACAAAGACGTCTGTGGACCTAAAATCTGCCATTTTATGAAAATTAGGAAATGCTTTCTCCAAACTACACAGGTGAAGCTGACAGTCTGGCAGCTAAAGGGCAGAGTGATTTATTCTAGTGTAAAAAATAACTCACATCTGTCACACTTGCAAACCTGAAAATCTATTGTATCATTGCTGGCATATATTAACTGTTTAAATTATTTTTATGTCTCAGGCAGGTAACTAGGAAAAATAATAGGAGTAGAAGAAAACATAAGTATATAGCAGTTAGCTGTAGTACAAAGTGCCAGTGCAAAGCACTATAGGAAAATTACTGTGTGATAATGGACATAAATGATTTACATGCTGAAAAAAAAAAAAAAAATCAACCTGAAAATACTTTTGAGCAAACAGCTTTGTATGTCAAGTCTGAAAAATTTACTCAGAGCTAGAGTCAGTAACCATCAAAGTAAAGGTATGATTTCCCCTTGGTGAACACCAGATAGAGTGGGAGAGGAGGAGTTGCATGAACTATTTAGGATAAAGTCAAACCTCACCTAAAACTGTAGAGAAGTAGAGCATAACTCAAATCTGCTTTGCAGTTCAGTGGGTGTCAATAAAATTCTGGTATGTTTTGCATATCTCCATATATCCCTAAAATAGCTGAAAAAAAAGCAAAAATGCAGTAGAACAAATATTCTTTCTGAAACAGCCATAGAGCCTAAAAAATATGTAAAGCAAGATCTGTGGGTTTGTCAGTGAGTTTGGTTCTCATCTACCTCTACAAGAAATTTAGAAATACCTTCACATTTATTGATGTCTATTCATCAGTCATATGTTTTTCTACTTTTATTACAGAGATTATGGTGTTACCTCTATCACAGAGATAGGTTTAGAAACCTTAAACCTCCTGAGTTCCAGTATGTATTTTAATCTCTTTGATGTATGGACAGATCTTTGGTCTGACTACAGAGAGTATTTCCTTGAATGTGGTTAGCTGATCACAAAACATAGGTGTAATCTCAGCAATTATTTAAACACGAAATACTGAACAAACTATAGCACTATTTGTGGACTACTAAAATGTGCAATGTGTAAAATAGTAACAGGAAGAGATAATACAGATCTTTTTAAACAAACCCCAAAGAACACTAAGCAGAAAGGTTTGTTTCCAAGTGTGAAGCATCAAAACTTTTTATCTAAAAATTGCCAAATAGTGGTAGATTAGTGTAGCTCCCCAAAGCTTAATAGTTGTCTGCCTTAATATCAAATCAAGGATGGGATTTCCTGCTAGTTTATGCAGTCATCAGATTTCCTAATCCCAGTTTTTGATAGTTTTAAGACCTGCTGGGACTGGAGCCCACATTGCCGTTGTCCCTCCCCCACCCTCGGACACAAGTAGGGCACAAACCCCGGGTTAAAATAAGAAGAAATTTAATACAACAGTGTAATAAGCAATCTGAACAACGACAATAGCAATAATAACAACAACAAACTTTTCCTGTGACCAAAGCCACAAAGGGAATCTTCCCGCGCTGCCGTGCTGGACCTGACATCAGCATGATATGAATAACCCGGCTGGAGATCCCTTCCCCCTCTCTGCTGGGGAAACTTAACCCTATCCTAGCTGAACCAGAACATGACTGTTAACTATGACCATTTTGTTACTAAAATAAGAAATGACCATTTAAAATAAGAAAAAATCAAGCAGCTCAATAAAAATGAATTACCTGAAAATCAGATGAAAAAAGATATTCAAAAGCCATCTGGACATGGCACTGGGCAACTGCCTTTTGGTGGACAAGCTTGAGCAGAGGACATTGAACCAGATGTCCTCCAGAGGTCCCTTCCAACCTCAAACGTTCTGTGATTCTGTGAAGCACAATTAACCAGTACTACCTTGATGGATAAGTCGGAAATTGATGGAGGTAAGCAAGCTTGAGTCCAATTTCCCCTGATAGGTTCTGAAGGTGTTTTTACAGGTATTAATATCAGGAGATGACAGATGTAGGAAAACATCCAGTTGATTCTCTGCTTTCTTTCTCTTCCTTTATGTTCCTGTTTTAGTCTCATATTTTGAGAGATCAGTTCAAGCCATGCAAGCTTTGTGCTGACTTGACAATTTAAATGGACAGCTAAAGACAACAGAACTGTTAAAACTTCCTTCTGGTCATCTTCTTCGATAGACAGTTCTTTAGAGTCCCTCCTGGATGTGCTTGCTAGACACTTCAGTGAAATCCCATCTAAAAATGTATCTCCATTTTCTTACTTAAAAATCTATTTCATAAAACAAGCATATGCCCATACACATACAATAGCATCCATTGACATGTATAAATAAACAAATTGTAAAAAAGTAATATTAATATAATGTTTATTCCTTCACTTTTCTGTTTGCTTGTTTCCACTACTCAGTGAATTACCTCTAGCAGTAAGCTCCTGCCTTTTATCTGTAAAATGGCAGGCATAAAATAGACAAAAATGAAAAAAGCTTTGTAGCTCTAGAAAAGATTTTCTTTCTCCAAGCTTGAGCATGTTATCTAAAATAGATTTCATATAATTCAGCTTCACATTCTGTTGAAATGCAAATTCATAAGTACGTGTGTATAAAGAACTGAGATGCTTGAATGATAATTCACAGTGAGAATTTGTTCTCAGTAAGTCTGATGCATATAATGCACGTACTTGCTGAGCTAAAACCATCCCTCAGTTTTGAAATGAATATCTAAGATATCTTTAGAAGCCCAATGAAAGAGTTTCTAATCAACACAAGTCAATATACCATCAGATTTTTTCCTTTTCTCTTTGCCTATGTCCTAAGCACAGCTCTCTGCTGCTTAAGATTCTTTGAAGAGTGTATTCAATGACATGAATACCCTTCTTTCATCTGTAGTTTCAGTAAAATATTTTAATATCCGTGTATACAGGGCCTTTGATTTAGTCTTGTCTGTCACAGTGTAATACTATCTAGTCTACTAAGTGGGTATGTGACTTTCCATAGCATTGGGAAAATTTTGACCAAAACCTAGAGACTGTAAACAATTATAAACAATTATGAAACCCATCTAAGGAGGAAGACGAGTTAGCATCTGTCTGAGCAAGAGAGAGCAGTAAGGGGTCCATTTCTCTCTGCCTAAGAGGAGGGTCATGCTGGGCTAGTTAGACTATACTCACCACAGCTCACAAGCAAAGGAGGAGCTTATTTTTTAATGTAGTTCTTCAATATTTTGACGAGCTAAACAGAGTAAGATAGAATAGGGAAGTTATAACAGTGAAATTACAGAATTTACATGATTACCCAAAATATGTGGAAGAGAAAGGGGAAGACGAAAAGAGCTGGAATGTGAAGAAACAGACTGTGAAGAGCACAAAAAGAAAGGAATACATGTAAATGTTAGGATAGGGAAGGAAAAGTGGAAACAAAGGCTACATGAAGGCAGCTGCTCTTTATTTCTTTTCGTATTTACTATGTTTAACACTCTTCCTCCTCCCCTCCTAGTATGCTTTTTATGAAAATGCAAAGTAGAAAGAAGCCTTCTAGTCATTTTTTCTTTAAAAAGGCTCAACTTTCACAGCAGTCAGTACATAAATCATGGAGTAATGGGGGAAATAGTTCAATAGAAGAAAAATCTTAGTTATGATATCCCACTTGCCCTAACAGGTGACAATTTTTACAGGACTTCAGACTGTCTTTTTAATTTAAAACATTCATTTTGTTCCTCTTTCCATAAAGAAACAAAGGTCTAGAAGACTTTCATAAATTAAAACCATTTACATAAATAAGGTCCTTTTTTATTTATTTATTTGGAAATTGTAAGTAGTTCAATATACATGAGAGGAAAGCAACATCCTTAATTCTAAACCCACAGTAATTAAGTATGTACCAACATAAAATTGTTATCATATCAATATCTGTTTATGCTAAATCCTCAACCTGAAAAAGAGATTGTTTTTCTGACAT
The DNA here is from genome assembly GCF_965140245.1 of Athene noctua. Lineage (NCBI taxonomy): Eukaryota > Metazoa > Chordata > Aves > Strigiformes > Strigidae > Athene > Athene noctua. Next base: position 22,952,929 of record NC_134037.1, on the reverse strand, counting down.
TATTATGCATTATCTATGATAATACTTAAAATGATTTTGGTTTAGCTATGCTTGTAATACTTATTCTATATTCTTTAATTTCAGCTCTTTGCCTTTGACATTTACTTTGATTTTTTAAAAAATATTTAATTAATCTTTAATTCAGGAGAGAATTGTGCAGCGCATTGGCAGACCTTTATTTTCCAGAATAGTGGCTGTTTTGTTCTGTGCTGCTTCATAAAACAAATTGCTCCCTGTAATCTGTAAAACAATAAACAGAATTATTATATCTTAGCCCATTCATCCTCTACTGCCCTTCTGAATATCCTTTTCTAAATCAAGCAGTGGAGGAAATTACCAAGGTAATGATAAGGAAATGGAAGTCAATTATTTTGAAGAGATTAAAAAAAAAAAAAAAAAAAAGAGACTATAAATTAAGGTTAAACGAAATAAGAATTGTACTTATGATATGACTTAATTTTATACTAACTCACTTTAACCTTAATTTTAAAAAATATACATTAAAATACTAGTTTTAATTTATATTATATTAATTGTTTAGAAGACCATTATTTGTACGGGTAAGCTAACTGTGTTGGTAACATTTTCTGATATCATCAATATAGCATGAGGTCTGAGAAAGGGCTAAATATCACAGAAAAGCAAAACAAAGTAAACCATTTCCCTGTGAAATATTTCTTAATGCCTAGACTTGTGATTACTCTATTTTGGTTATATAATGAGCTTCATGGAATTGCTGTTTGTTTTCTCCATTTGTTCAGTGCTGTCTACACTGACAGGAAGACCACCCTCTGAAAGCAAAAGACCTGGAGGCAGTCATTTAGTTCGGGGTTTTGCTATTAACTCATCTTCTGCAGAGGCACTTGCCACACATTTCACACATATACCCTTGCACATACTTATTCTTGGGGTCTTACTATTTATGAACGTACAAAATTGTCATATATTAAATGAAAATGTGACCTTGAGCTGTCTGTAAGAAAAATATGTGCATGAAAGCTGACATGTGAGCTCCAGCACGTCAGAGGAAAATTGTCATTTCATTCAATACAGGCAGAGATCCTGCTGGGGGAGGCTGATGAGAAAATTTACAGATTAGAATATTTTGTTTATTTTTAAGAATATCAGCATTGTGATCTTCAGTACTGTAGTAAGGCTACTACTCTTCAAAGGCCTCAGACAAACTAAAACTGATGTTTAGGACAAGACATGAGTCACTCATAGCCTTAGCTGAACCCCATTGCTCTGAAGCACTTATATCCAGAGTCTTCAGACACCTTCACCTCTGCTTAATCCAGTTTTAGAACAAGGTGCAAATGCATAGATTGCTCTAGCTTAGTTGGTTAGTGACCCTGAATCAGCAGATGTGCTGATTCTTTTAGACATTACCTTGACTTTTTTCTAAACACAAAATGATACAGATTCCTTTCGCTTTTTGCACACCTCTGTAAGATGTGACCAGCTGGATGACCTGCTCAGCTTGGTGGCTGAGCTCAAAAAAGAGTTTGAAAGATTAAGAAGTATTAGGGAGAGAGAAAGAGAAATTGATTGGTGGAATAACATGTTAGCACCCATGAAGAAAAGGAGCAAATGGAGGCTCCAAATGAGGCAGACAATCCCTCATCCTCTTGCTACCAGGCAGAAGGAGGGGACCTAAGAGATGGGGGAGGCTGGAAATAGGTCCCTGCTCAGGGAGGTAGTCAAATCCCCTCACAACCTCCCTCACCTTCCATAGTGCCCCGTCACAACAGATATGGAGCCCTGGAACTTGTGAATGAAGCAGAGAAGGATGAAGAAAATGAGCCAAATAAGGAGGAAGATGAAAGTCCACCAAGGCTAGGTCACCCTTGACCCTGTATTAAAAGCAGTTCTGCAAAGAACCCCAGATGGGTCATTGTAGTGGGTGACTCCATTCTGAGGGGTGTCGAAGGCCCCATATGCAGACCGGACCCACTTCATAGGGAAGTCTGCTGCCTCCCTGGGGCCCAGGTAAAGGACCTCACGGTAAAACTGCTCACTCTAGTGAGACCCAAGAACTAATACCCTCTCTTGATTTTTCACGTAGGTAGCAATGATAATAGCACGAGAAGTACAAAATCAGTGAAGAGAGATTTCAGGGCCTTGGGGAAACTGGTTAAGGGGTCGGAGGCACAAATAGTGCTCTCCTCCATCCCTTCACTTGCAGGGATGGATGAGGTCGATTACAGGATAAATGAACAGAAGAACTAGTGGCTCCGAGACTGGTGTTACCAGCAGGGCTTTGGATTTTTCAATCATGGGTTAGTGTACAGGACACCAGACTTTTGGCATCAGATGGGATGCACCTGTCTGAGAGGGGGAAAAGGATCTTGGGGCAGGAGTTAGCTGGGCTCATTGACAGAGCTTTAAACTAGATTTGAAGGGGGAAGAGGACAACACTGGAACTCCCCGATACAAAACCCAGAGTTTGTGGGATGGTGTGCCAGCAATGACCCTCACCCTGCCATCTCAGTGGAGGCAAGGGATGGAGACATGCAGCACAACAAAGATGTAAGGGACATGGATGGATCAGTAACTGTGGTAACACCTGTGAAAGGTCAGGCTGGAATTAGGACCTCTAAATGCAAAAAGGTGCTGGGAATATCAGCCCATCTGCAGTGCATCTATACCAATGCACACAGCATGGGTAACAAACAGGAGGAGCTTGAAGCCATAATGGAACAGGAAAATTATGATGTAGTGGCTATCACAGAGACATGATGGGATGTCTGCCATGACTGGAGTGTGCCAGTTGATGGCTACAAGCTATTTAGGAGGGATAGACAAGGAAGGAGAGGTGGTGGGGTGGTGTTGTATGTTACAGAGTTACAGAATCACAGAATCATCAAGGTTGGAAAAGACCTTGAAGATCATCCAGTCCAACCATTGACCTCTGACAGTTCCCAACCACACCAGATCCCTCAGCGCTATGTCAACCCAACTCTTAAGCACCTCCAGGGATGGGGACTCCACCACCTCCTTGGGCAGCCCATTCCAACACCTAACAACTCGTTCTGTAAAGAAATGCTTCCTAATATCCAGTCTAAACCTTCCCTGGTGCAACTTGAGGCCATTCCCTCTTGTCCTGTCACTTGTTACTTGGTTAAAGAGACTCATCCCCAGGTCTCTGCAACCTCCTTTCAGGGAGCTGTAGAGGGCGATGAGGTCTCCCCTCAGCCTCCTCTTCTCCAGACTAAACACCCCCAGTTCCCTCAGCCGCTCCTCGTACCACCTGTGCTCCAGACCCTGCACCAGCTCCGTTGCCCTTCTCTGGACACGCTCGAGTCATTCAATGTCCTTTTTGGAGTGAGGGGCCCAAAACTGAACACAGGAATCGAGGGGCGGCCTCAGCAGTGCCGAGTACAGGGGTCAGATCCCTTCCCTGTCCCTGCTGGCCACGCTATTGCTGACACAAGCCAGGATGCCATTGGCCTTCTTGGCCCCCTGGGCACACTGCTGGCTCCTGTTCAGCCGGCTGTCAGTCAGCACCCCCAGGTCCCTCTCTGACTGGCAGCTCTCCAGCCACTCCTCCCCAAGCCTGTAGCGCTGCTGGGGGTTGTTGTGGCCCAAGGGCAGCCCCCGGCATTTGGCCTTATGGAAACTCCTCCAGTTGGCCTCAGCCCATGGCTCCAGCCTGTCCAGGTCGCTCTGCAGAGCCTCCCTGCCCTCGAGCAGACCAACACTCCCACCCAACTTGGGGTCATCTGCAAACTGACTGAGGGTGCACTCGATCCCCTCGTCTAGATCATCAACAAAGATGTTAAACAGAAGTGGCCCCAAAACCGAGCCCTGGGGGACACCACTGGATTTAACTCCTTTCACCACAACTCTCTGGGCCCGGCCATCCAGACAGTTTTTTACCCAGCAAAGCATGTGCCCATCCAAGCCATGAGCAGCCAGTTTTGCCAGGAGAATGCTGTGGGAAACGGTGTCAACGGCCTTGCTAAAGTCAAGGTAGACAACATCCACAGTCTTTCCCTCATCCAATAAGCAGGTCGCACTGTCGTAGGAGATCAGGTTTGTCAAGCAGGACCTGCCTTTCATAAACCCATGCTGACTGGGCCTGATCATCTGGTTGTCCTGCATGTGTTGTGTGATGGTACTCAGGATGAGCTGCTCCATCAGCTTCCCTGGCACCGAAGTCAAGCTGACAGGCCTGTAATTTCCCAGATCATCCTTCTGACCCTTCTTATAGATGGGTGTCATGTTGGCCAATTTCTAATCTGTTGGGACCTCCCCACTCATCCAGGACTGCTGGTAAATGATGGAAAGCAGCTTGGCGAGCACCCCAGCCCGCTCCTTCAGCACCCTCGGGTGTATCCCATCTGGTCCCATAGACTTGTGTGTGTCTGTGTGATGCAGCAGGTCACTGACTGTCTCCTCCTGGATTGCGGGAGGGTTGTTCTGCCAGTCTCTGTCTTCTGGCTGAGGAGGCTGGATTCCCTCAGTACAACTAGTCTTATTATTAAAGACTGAGGCAAAGAAGGCATTAAGCACCTCAGCCTTTTCCTCTCCCTGGTCTCTCTTTTGCTGCTCACATACTTATAGAAACATTAATTAGGTGAAATCCTAAAACAATGAAGAGAGATTTCAGGGACTTGGGGAAACTGATTAAGGGGTCAGGGGCACAAATTGCGTTCTCCTCCATCCCAAGTTTGCCAACAACACCAAGCTGTGTGGTGCGGCCAACATGCTGGAGGGATTGGATGCCATCCATAAGGACCTTGACAGGCTTAAGAGGTGGGCCCGTGCAAATCTCAAGAGTTTAAGCAAGGCCAAATACAAGGTCCTGCGCATGTGTCAGGGCAATCCCAAGCACAAATACAGGCTGCGCAATGAGTGGATTGAAAGCAGCCCTGAGGAGGTCTTGAGGGTGTTGGTGGATGAAAAACTGACTGTGTGCACTCACAGCGCAGAAAGTCAATCCTATCCCTGGCTACATCAAGAGAAGAGTGACCAGCATGTCAAAGTAGGTGATTCTGCCCCTCTACTCCACTCTCGTGAGACCCCATCTGGAGTTCTGTGTCCAGCTCTGGGGGCCCCAACATAAGAAGGACTGGACCTGATCAAGCACATCCAGAGGAGTGCCACAAGAATGATCAGGGGGCTTGTGCACCTCTCCAGTGTGAGAGGCCTCACGGAACTTTGTGAATGTCTGATAAAATCATAATCTAGTGGAAGTAAAAATTCCATATTCTCTATTTCAAACAAGATTGGACTCAGTGAAGTCTTGTTGCTTGTGCTATGCGAGAGGTCAGATAAGATGATCACAATGGCCCCTGCAGGCCACGTAATGGATGCAGTAATATTAAAATGGAGAACATTTCTTCATTTTATGTTCTGCTGAGACTGCAAAGTTCATAACAGAGGCAGTTCTGAGATAACAACCCTTATTCTTTTTAACATGCATAGTATATTTGAATTAAACTCATTTTTTTGCCTTAGGTTCTACTGCTTAAGATTACTTTCACAAAAGATTATTACATGTGTTGGTTTATTGATATTTCTTCCTAAACCTACTTTTCTTACTTATTCACTCAAACCTATGCTGCTCAGATATTGACCAGCATTAAAATAAGTTGGTATGAACCATGCTGCATGAAGTTTCAATTATGCAAAACATTGATGATCTTCTCTTAATATTTCAAATGGTTCTGATAAGTCCATCATTCTGTTTGGTATCCAGAATCACCCCGGAACCTTCCTGAGAGCCTTTTCATAAATACTATGGCAGATAAAGTCTAGTTCAGAGATTTTAGTTACATTACTGAAAGACATACGAAATAGTAACTATTTTAAACTGCCAGGAAATAACTCAGCTTGAAGGGGCTTTATTTATTTATAGAAGGTCACATTACTCTGTTGAAATCAGTGTGATTATTTATTTTTATTGTTGCAGTCTTAATAGCAATAAATGAATAGAAAACATTTCTTGATTTTGTGAGAGTATTTTTGGAAATTAAAAAGGAAAGCATTTTGATAATGTATGAGGAATGGCTAGTTTGAAGCATTCCTATAAGCCATAAATACATTTGCTAAAGACCTGGTACAAATGTAAGAGTCTGATTTGTGGTTTTGATTGGATTTGAAGTGGAAATATGTTTTGAAATATAGAATTCTTGTAAGCAAAATATTCTGAAGAAGACTACTCAATGAATTTTATTGTTCTATTGCCAAAGTCTATCAAAATAGACATTTTGGGAAAACTTTAGGGAATCTAGTCCTTCCTATCTCTTCCTCTGACTTTTGAGATTAATTTGCCTTGGAGATTGCTATGAAAAGTAGTATACACAGGAAATCTCACCACCACACAGGAAATTTGCTATAGAAGAGAGTTAGCTGAACTGGCTCATACCAGCACTGGCTCTGAAACACTGTACAGAAGACAATAAATAGCCCTAAACAAATAAGTTCTAGAACTATAAATAAGCTGCTTCACACCTTGATATGGAACGGGCACTAGATGGTTGTTAAATTCCAGAGCTTTCCTCCTTGCTCCTGAACAGTGACTGCTTATATGTTTTCTCTGGCAGGGAAACAGTAGTGTTCTCCATTTCCATGCTGGTCTGTGCTGGTCTGATAATGGCACTTCTCTACCTTCACAGAATAATGTAGCTTCCTCATTAGCAATCAATATTAATCATCAAACAGTGGCCATGTCCCTATGAATAATATATGTGATCAAAACCACAAAGTGTAGGTGCTTTGAGAACACAGCCCGTTGTCTCCTTAAGTATTACCTCCTCATAGTTTTACCACCACAGCCTCATGTGCTCCATGCAGGCAGCCTAAATAACCACAACCTCTGCCTTGCTGCCTACAGCAATAACTACTATTCTCCATTTTAGCTGATCTATGGGTACTGTCCTCCTCTTGAATTTTAGCATTCTCATTTTACTAGTTGCTACTTTTTGCTTGCTTGCTTGTGATTTTTGAGATGGAAAGAAAGAGGAATTTTTCCTGCAAACACTTCTTTTTTGATTCCTTGCAAAGAAACTTGCTTCTGTCATTACCCTGATAATACTTCGGCTTAGGGCTCTAGCAAACTCTAAGTGATGTGTTTCTGGGTTTCTTGTGAATAATTTCTTGATAGCCTGCATTTGCTTATTAGTATTGAAATGTATTTGGCCCCAGTCTTTCCATTCATTGCTGCACTTGCTCTTTTCCTTCCTTCCTTCCTTCCTTTTTTTTTTTTTTTCTTCTGCCACCCTTCCTTCCTTTCTTCTTCCATTCTTCCCTCTCCTCACTCATCCCTGCCTCCTTCTCTCCTTTTTTTTTGTGTTGCCTCACAGTGACTCATGGCAAGAAAGCTAAGCAATAACAACACAAACTGGTCATTATACAGTTTGCAGCTAACCTCAAGCTTCAGCATATGATCATAAATATGAAATCTCAACAAATCTCAGGACAGTTTTGGCACTTGCTAAACTGTTATTTCATGCACCATTAGGTTGAATTCTGTCCATTTTTATTTGCACCACAACTAGTCAAAACAATTCATTTTGCTCGTGCCCAAATGAGTATACTTTGCTCATAAATGCTGTGTCAGCAGCAAGAAAAAGGGGACTTTCAAACTTGTAGAAAGTACATTTTCTCAGACATACAACTTGAATATGCAAAATTTAATGTCACTAGAGAGAATCTGCTCAGTCAATTCCATGGAAACCACAACAGCTATCTGCAGGAGAGCCATCAATAAGTAGCTTAGGACCACAAATATTCACACATAAATAAATGATGTAAATATTTTTCTATAATGATGTTTCTGAAAGTGATAAGATTCATGATCAGCAAGTTACTTAAATTAACTCTTACTAGATGCTGTTTATGATAAAAATCATGTCACAGGAACAGTTTCCTTTGGGTGAAACAAATTTATAATAAATGTGTAAATAATGAATAAATAATTGTTTAGGTGAAATAAATGGTATGTGAAAAAAAAAGATTTTGAAAATATAATTTAAGCTTTTAGGAAAATAGTTTACAAATTCAGTAATTGAAACTTTTGGGCTTTCTTCAATACAATAAGCCACCTGCTAGCTAAATTTCTGTATGAGATCACATGCATTTTCATAGTATACTCCAAATACTCTTAAGTAGGAAGGAAGCACATTTGCATGAAATTTCTTTAAAACAGAACAAATTGCACACACCTGTTTCTTACCCTGTGTCACTGGTGCCAGCTGGAACCTTTGGTGAGGCAATTCAACTCATCTGTCAGAAATGTTTTAATTTTTTTACTGGATTACTTGTTGCAGGATGAGTTGAACTGGTACAGAAAGGAACCTAGTGAGTCCCAGATATACTGCGTCAGTAAAAAGAAAAGCCACACAGATGCGGCTATATGAGAGAGGAGCACAGTAAAGGAGGAGAGATGTGAGGCCTCTTTTTATTTACAGTGATTAATTGCTAAATTGCCCTAGATACCTTTCTTAACTTCAACATGAGGCTTAATTGGGCACACTTTACCTTACAATGTCATTGTGTATATGAAAGGAAATGATAACTTTACTGAATGGAGAAGATAAACTGATGATTTATAAAAGTTTTAGAGAACACAATTTGAATTTTATCTTATAATGTAGAGAAAACACCCAGCATCTTAGATTCTCTAATTTGATCTATTTTATGTAAATGGGAAAATAAATCTAACCTTTATTTTGAGGAAGAAAAAGCCATAACATTGTCAGTGTCCACTGGAAAACAATCTCAAATATGTAAATAAAAATACATCCATATTCTTTGAAGAAAGTCCAAATTTCCAGGATATTTTTTTTTTTAAACTCTCCATTATTAAGGTATATTTCACTCACAGGGGATCAGCCCAGTTAGCTGGTAGGTTTTTTTGCAATATACTTCAAATTTGGAAAAGAAAAAAAAAAAAATCAGATTTAATTGTTTTATCATCTGTCCTAAAAAAAAAAAGAGTTTTAAACTACACAAATTTGTAATATGTTGAAGGAATTATTGTGCTTTGTGAAAGAAAGACAAGGCATCAGTATATCAGGTTTCACACACCTGAATTGTTATTTGAGAAGCTAATGAATAAGCCATGCATATTTCTATGCATGTTTCTACTTCAAAGGGAAATACACGCTACTGTGAATAAGGAATAAATCAATGTGAAATGATTTTAAAGTTTCTGTTCTCTATTCCCATGTCAGCTTTCTCATGCAGGAAAGCAGATATACCCTATTAAACTGAAGGCCTCTTAAGCCCTTTTTCTGGCAGTTTTTAGGCCTCTCTTGCACTCAGTTTTATATTTTCACAATAATAGTACCATTTACTTATCTACTTTTGTGATACCTCCTAAATTTGAATAAAACCCAAGAAAATGTTAATTTGAGAATCTAGTTTGGGAGCCTTTAAATGCTAACATGATGAAATTGTAATATCATTACAATAATCACTTTAAGAAAAAGATAACAGTGTAGAATTGATTAAAGTATTTAAAAAAAAAAATAAGCATGTTGTTCAAAGAACTGTCTAGAACAAAAACTTTGCAATCAAAAATACATTCCATATTAGCACAAGCACAGTAACTGAAGAGGTAATGTGTCTGCTGCCACAAATCACTTCCTGACATTAGCTTACAAACTATTGTTAAAACTGAGAGAATGGTTCATTTTTCACCGTGCTTCTAACTCTAAAGTCTCTCAATAAGTCACTCTTTTAAAGACAGCTCTTGTTAGACAGACAGATACTGTTTTGTATAATGTGTTTTAATTATTAATTTTTTTTTTTTATCTGAAGAAACACCAAACCTCCAGGCATGGACCACCTTACTGTCACTGTTTAATAATTTGCAATTGCTCTGCTAATGTAGGAGCAGAACGAATTACATCTGCCATCAATAACGGGCTCCTGACAATATCTGCAGACATGTTGTTTTTTGTAATCATTTTGTAGGGTATTTTCAGATGCTTTACATAGCATATGCAGTCCACTGACTGACCAGGCTGAATGGCTCTGTCTATCAAGTCCATTTGTAGTTTTCCCTTATTTTCAACCCTTCTTCAGTCAATAACCTTACCCGAGGCCCATGGCTTATTAACTACTGATTAGGAGCTGTAAATGACAGATGGTAAAGGGATGTTACTGGGAGTGCATTGCTTGCATTCTAGACACTCAATAAATCTCTTTTGAAATGCCACAATCTGTATATACTTAGAGGATCACTCTCACTTAAATATCTGACAATTAAATCTTAGTTCTAAGGAATTTATTTTATTTTATCTATAATCTGTTGAGGGAAGCTGGATTCCCAGAAGTACTTTTACCCCTTTCTAAAATAGGCAGGTGAAATTAATTGCTCTGGGGAGTAATTGTGATGGGTGTGCATATCTTTCTCCACTGATTCTATTAGTGTAGAAAGAGTCTAAAACTAGACTTGGTACTTTGGTGGACCGAACCTGACAAGTAAGGCAGCTGATTTTAGGATTGTTTCTCTCAGCGAAACAGCATAAATAATGTTTGCCAGAGCCAAGGCATAGGGCTGAATATGTGATGACAGATTTGCCTGTCATTATAACAATATTACAGCACATTATATAGGCCTAAATAACATTTTTGTCAAATTAAAAAGGACCATCTCATGTGAACTTTCTTCATTTATTACTATTTCCCCGTATCTCTCATATCTTTGCTCTGTATCTTAGCCCAGCTAGATCCTACATGTAAACAAGAAAGAACTATGAAGTTTTTTGTTTGTTTGGGGTTTCTTTGTGAGCCATAAAATGTTTTTCCCACCATAGAGCAAATAATATAAATATTGAATTAACTTGAATTTTTAGTGGTGCATTCCAAAAACACTAAGTAAAAATATTATTTCTAAGGACAACTCAAAGTAATTCTGTATAAATAACGGAGACCACACTTTAGGAAAGCATCTGGGAGGAGAGGTACTGCAGGCTTCAAACTCTTTACAGGCACTCATAATCTATGAGAAATTATATGTCTGAAAAGAATTAAGTTCTAAGTAATCTATTGATCATGGCTTAAAGTACTTTTAAACAACTCTTCATGATAGGGGTGTCTATGGAATGTTTTAAATAGACATAGTATTTTGAGGTATTGTCCTTTTATTAAAAATGAATGGGGAAAGAAAACAACATTTCCATAAAATTATAGCATAGTCATTGCTCAAATTATTGAATATGATTAAGATAAAGGGTGTTTAATGAATAATGACTATATATATGAGTAGGTGCCAATGAGTGTGAGCAGTGATGTCAGATACATTAAGGGTGCTCATTTCTACAGTTTTCTGTGCGTAATTTTGCCACTTAAGGAACTGTGGCTATTACAGACACAGACAAACTTTCTGTATCTCAAAATCACAATACTGCCTTGTTAAGAGCAACAAGATATATACAGACTGAGGGAGAGGGAGAGCTGTTGAGCTGGTTTTTGAGGGTTTTGTTACAACCATTCCCAAAAAGCCCTTGCAGTCTGTTGCGAGGCTGGATGTTTTCTGGGGCAGCCACTGGTGTCACTGGCTCATGTCTTCTTCCCACTGGGAATTCAGATCCCACTGCTGGCCATTACTTACAAGGGTCTGTCTGCTCCCATCTTGCTAGTGTAAACTCTGGTGATGATATCAGTGCATTCTTGTTAAAGGGCAAGAAAAGCATCATCAGAAGTTAGAAACCAGTGATAGCAGCCTATCCTGACATTCATGCTGTTATCTTGGCTCTCTATTTGACAGTAAATGAATGAGAGGCTGCAGGGATCCGTGACATAAGGTGTGTGCTGCAGCAGATACTGCTACTGTATCTCATTTCAGGGTTTTATTCTGGACTTGCAGAATGTGATAATCAAGGATACACAATAAAATCAAATAATCATCAGCATCTAATTCTGGCATGAATTACTGGGGGTTTCTCTTTCTCCTTTTCTCCACCATTGGAAAAAAATCATTAATCAAATGGCTTTCTTTAAAAAGATATGTCAGAATTATGACAGTCTACATGCCTTTCTCTTTGTGTGTATTTTACCTCATTCCCAGCATTCGAACTGTGAAGCCCCTCAGGTTATGGTACTTTTCAAAACAAGACAATTTTTGGAATAGATCCCAGGTCATGCTAGTCTAATGAGGAACTTTATGAGGCTGTTCTGGGATGTGTAGAATTTGCCTACTCTCTCTAAACTGTCAGTGGTAGGTTAATGGTTGGACTAGATCATCTTCAAGGTTCTTTCTAACCTAGTTGATTCTGTGATTCTGTAAACATCTGGGCTTAGTATCTTGTAAAAGTATTCATTGCAAATTTATACTATTGCTATTTAAAGAGTTAGGAGGCTGGACCATAATTTAGGAATTATGAAATTGCAGTGCCAAATCAGTAAAATGAAACTATCTAAAGTGATATTACTATTCTGAAAGCTATTCTAACTTTTTTTCCCTGCACCAACCAGAGTATAATTCTGTGTAGGCTCTAGTGATGATTTGGAAGCAGAAACCTCTCAATACTGGATTACTTTCTGTAAACATAGAACATGACATGGAGTATCTATTATTTGACTTTGCCCCCCACTCCTCTTACTGAACAACTAATATTACCTTGTTGATGTCAACAGGAATTTGCTCTATCTTTGGTCTCTCTGACTTGCTCCATCACTTCTCATGGATGTTGCTTGGTGGAGTGATAACAACTTTCAAAGGCTCTTCTTTAATGATTTTTAGTGCTAAACTTGAAAAAAATTATGAAAGTGTTCAATAATACTATGCCTGTTTTGCAGATGGTCAGAACAGGGCCCAAGAATAGACTAGCATATTTCAGTTGAAAGACACCTATAACAGTCATCTAGTCCAACTGCCTGACCACTTCAGAGATGACAAAAAGTTACAACTTGTTATTAAGAGCATTGTCCAAATGCCTCTTAAACACTGACAGGCCTGTGTCATGGATCACCTCTCTAGGAAGCTTGTTCTAGTGTTTGACACCCTCTTGGTAAGGGAAAGTTTCCTAATGTCCATTCTAAACCTCCCCTGACACAGCTTTGAACCATTCCCAAGTGTCTTATCACTGGATGCCAGGGAGAAGAGATCAGCACCTCCCTCTCCACTTCTCCTCCTCTGGAAGATGTGGAGAGCAACGAGGTCACCCCTCAACCTCCTTTCCTTCAAACTAGACAAACCCAAAGTCCTTAGCTACTCTTCACAGGACATGCCTTCCTATGAAGAAGGCAGGTATTGATTACTGAACAGAGATACTACCACTACACTATTCTATCACTCGTTGATATATTCCCTTCCCCAATATCTTCTTTATAAAAATTCTACTAATATAAAACAGGCCAGCCTCCAGCTAGAGTAAAATATGTCTTGTTTGTCTTAAAAATTGTTTGAGCATTTTTTCTATACGATATTTGATCTGTGAGATACAGCAACATAAGAGCAGAATTCACCACTGCAGACAGTCTTGTTCTCTCTGCTTGAAGGACAACATATTGGAGAATTCCATAAACTAGCTGAGCTTCTCTTAACAAGTAGGAGGTTTTATTAATGCTCAGATCTCAGAGCTTTTCTGTGTAAAGGCTTTCTAATTTCCATGCTAAGTGTACCAATCACTATCAGAGTCCTATCTGATGCTGGACACAGATCTGATAAACTGCTTTCTACTGCACCAAGGATATGGCTATATGCTGTCTTCAGCTATTGCCACACTAGTACTGTTATCAGGTAATTAACTCATGTATCCCTCTGCTGAATCAAGTTTTATTGCAGTGTATGTATGTGACATAAAATAACCCAAATTACTTTTGCCATTGTGAGTTTTCCAAGATCTGCCAAGAAGAAAGGATTATTTTTTTAATCTTTTTTAGCAAGTTTCTTCATAATCCAGTGCTATACTTGTCACTAAAAATTCAGGATTATTCAATAGTTACTGTAGGATTCAGAGTGAACAAACAGCAAGCAAAGAATCTGAAGTGGGAACAATTATAAATGTCAGGAATGAAGAATTAAACTTTATTGTCAAATCATTGTAGAGTTATACAATTCAGAGAAAAACTAGACTCAGAAGAACTGTATAATTTCCTTCATAAGACTGTTTCTAAACTTTTGAAAGTTTCTCTTACTAAAGTCCCCTTTAGTTCTTACTGTTCATATGTTTCCTTAATCTTCACGGGAGCTCTTCCATTCCGTCTCAAGCCTGGTCACCATTATGTTCAGCACAATTTCTCAGAGGTGTTTTCAAAGAAACTCAGGGGATATTTAATGTGCCAGTCCACATATTATGTTCAGGTACTATGATCAGTGTTTTACCATCAACTAGCCAGGAGTAAG